>NW_020799107.1:7811908-7837181 GCF_003259725.1 Athene cunicularia | reverse complement strand
CCCCCCCCCCCCCCCTTCCCCTCCCATGACTACAGTTTACATATTTTTTTAAAGTATAATTAACATGGAGAGCCAGAAAATATATTTTCTTTGTGCTGAAAATGGCTAGTTGTCACTTGTCAAGATAACAGGATTTCAGGAACTGGGAGATAAATACTGCACATTTCATGGAGGACTTCCAAAATGCATTTCCGAAGTGATCCAAAGGCGTGTGGTTTCTCAAGGGCTTAGGGACGTGATGGGGAGGACCTGGGTTACACTTCTGTCTTGTTTCTTGGCCATTGGCAGGGATTTTCCCTCTCCAAAAGGAACTATCTTTTGCACTTTCCCTTCTGTTTTTTTGCAAAACAGGAAAGTGATAAAAATTAGGTTTGCTCATGTTTGCAAAGCGTTTTGAGATTTGTGGGTGAAAATTATCCTAACCCAAGTAGTAGTCCTTAAGTAATCGCTAAATGTGATCTAAGATGTAAGCCTTGTGATCCATACTTGAGTAAAATGCCCCTAATTTGTGGGGAGCTCGACCCAGGCAAAAAATGCATGATGCTGTTTATGACTCATGTTTCCCAGTGTTTTATCCAGCAGAAAAAAAAAGTGTGGAAATCGTCAAAAATGGGATTTTTTTCTTAACTGGGTGGAGGCACTTGGTATATACAGACCCCATCCTGGTGCTTACTGCTGCAGGGCGAGATTTCAGTGAGCAAAGCACCCCAGCACATGAAATGGGTTTCGGTGGGGCTGTAAACACAAATTCAGAGGACTTTTCTGTGGAAGAGGAGGATCAAGGAGAGAGTGAGTGAGTGAGTGAGGTTTTAACTTGCTGGTAATTTTTTCCATGCAGATGGGGTACCCTGTAGTTATTAATGACTGTGGTAAAGTACAGTGTTTGGAGTGTGCAATTTTGCAGGACTATGGCAAGAGACAGAGCCAGTGAGGAGGTAGATCCTCTTGTTGCAAGCCTGCGGGGTGCTCAGCTGGAGCTGGCTGCAGCCAGGATTGCCCTGACAATTTGGGGCTCTTCTGGCATTTCTACCTGTCCAACTGAAGTGTTTCCTCCGAATTCAATTTCTCTCCTCTTTTTACAGAAAAGTAGATCTAATTTAGGTGACTATCCTGAACATTACATGTGTACAGAGGAAAAGTGAATACATGATCCATCTTGTGGCTTGCAGAGTGTGTTTACGCTATGTTTATGCTGTGCAAGATGCTCAGAGGTAGTGTGCACCTGCAGGTTGTTAGCAGCATAATAGAGCAAATCTGTCAAGAAAGTAGTTATTTCATTCATTTTAAAATAGGTACCTATCGTATCTTCTGGCTTCCTAAATGATTTCTGCATTTGCAGGCAACGCTGGTGCAGCTGAAGTGTCCTGGGCCGCTCACAGCGGGCACTGTAGCGTGTTCGCTCGTTTTCCTCCCAGCATTTTGGTCCACTCCACCTTCTCTCAATAGCACTTTTCTTTGCAGCATGAAAGCTTTGCATAGTAAGGACCTCACAACACAAGAATGAGTGTTACTTCCTTTTCTTTCTTCCTTATTTTCCCTCTCACTGTTCTGTTCTCTGCATCCACAGTTTTTGCTCTCTGTTGCCAGGCCAGAAGCTCCTTTGTTCTGTTAATAGGGCTGGCCAAGCCGGGGCTGTAGCCCTCTTTTACCCATGACAGCTCGCTAGGAATATGTGTGTGTTTGTGTGTATCTCTTTCTTTTTTCCTCCCATTAACCTTTCAAAGTAATTAGCGTGGCTTTATGGCTGAAGTCAGTGAAGAGAGTAGCAGTGAAATCTGTCTTCACTGAAGTGCAGCAAGAAGCTTTTATTAAGCTTATAATCAAGGAAAAAAAATCAAAATGAAAAAGGTAATGAATTGCAAGCGGTATCACAATTTTTCTACCTGTTTTATTTATGCAGGACAGCAGGCTGCAGAGGTTGAACATCGTCGCTTGTCTTGCATCTCTAATCCTCAACAATTTGGGGCAGCAAGGGAGGGGGCTGCAGCTTGTGCTCCCTTCGGACACCTTTCTCCCCCCACAACCTTCTACTTCCTCTCCCCAACATCTATTTGCAAAAGTTTCAGTTAAAAATGTTGCACAGAGAACTGTTTTCAAGTACTGTATGGAAAGCCCGGTGTTGTATTAAAATGTGTGCTTAGGGAAAAAAATAAAGGTGGTGTGATGAGATTGAGCTTCTGCAAGATTTTTGGCTACTCTATTTCCTCCATGGCTAAGACCTTGTTCCCATGTGAATGCCAGCTTTTCACATGTTGGTGCCCCTGGATTTGAAAACCAAAGTGATATCTAGTTGACTTTATGCTTAGGTAACTTTCTTGTAAAATACTTAATTTTCATTAGCTTTCTTATTAGACTCCTTTTTGTTCCATGTAGTGTTTCATGTAATAATAATTGGTCATTAGTTGAACAAATGTACGTCAGCAGTTTCCAGCCTATAGAGCACTTATTTCTTTTGATAGATGAAACGCTTTTTGGTAGAGGGATGCAGGTAACTTCTTCTGATCTGCTTTCAGTTGTCATACCGTCAGAAAAGGGCTCTCTGCAGGTACCTGCTGTTCCCAATAAAAGCCCAAATTGTTGTGTGAGTCTGTGCATTGTGGGGCTGAGCCTCATGTGGTGGGACAGGGGAACCGATGCTGTAGATGGAGATGTGAGAAATGAGGCACTGGGCTCTCTGGCGTAACCAAGAAGGACCATTTGCCATTGAGTGTACACAGGGAACTGAGATGAGAGGTGGTGGGTTGGATCCTACAGGTGATGAGCATTCAGCTCATGTGTTTTCATGGCCTTGAATAAATTAATGCCCACAAATCTGAATGTAAAGAACACTGACTGACGTCATTCACTTTAGTGACCTGTTACGATATCTCAGTTATCTCTAGAGCTGGTCAAACTTTTTCACATGAATAACTTTCCCACTAAGAATATCTTGTTTTGTTTAAGTTTTCTAAAAGAAAACCACTTTTCTTGGGGGGGGGGGCGGGGTTGTCTGTCCCCAGCAGTTGAGTTTTCAGCCTGCGTTAGCTCAGTATCTGGAAACTTAATTTCCTCTCTTCTCAGTCAACTTCTTTGTATCTTTCTTAAACAAAACTGAAATAAAACTTCTTAACATCCTGAAATAGATGTCCAAATGTTTTCCAAAATTGAAAGCAGGTGGTGTTTGAAAGTAAGCCGAAACTGGGAAGACACCTTTTTAAAATGGAGGAAAAAAAACATTAAATCGGTGCTTCTAAAAGGAAATTCCTTGTGGAAAACCAAACTTTGGAAAAGGATCCTTTCTTCTTTCTCTGCTTTTTATGCATGGTAATATTCTGAAAAAAATCTCAAATATCTCTGGCTGGTTTGTGTTTGGCAGTAAGGGAATAAGTGAGCAGGATTACATCCATGGCATTGCTGAAAGGTGTGGAGGAGATTATTCTGCTTGTCTTGTGTCTCCCCAAGGAGAAACGGTGAGGTGGTGACAGTGCTTCCTCCTTTAAGGTACATTGAGGCAACTTAATTTCCTCTCTTCTCAGTCAACTTCTTTGTATCTTTCTTAAACAAAACTGAAATAAAACTTCTTAACATCCTGAAATAGATGTCCAAATGTTTTCCAAAATTGAAAGCAGGTGGTGTTTGAAAGTAAGCCGAAACTGGGAAGACACCTTTTTAAAATGGAGGAAAAAAAACATTAAATCGGTGCTTCTAAAAGGAAATTCCTTGTGGAAAACCAAACTTTGGAAAAGGATCCTTTCTTCTTTCTCTGCTTTTTATGCATGGTAATATTCTGAAAAAAATCTCAAATATCTCTGGCTGGTTTGTGTTTGGCAGTAAGGGAATAAGTGAGCAGGATTACATCCATGGCATTGCTGAAAGGTGTGGAGGAGATTATTCTGCTTGTCTTGTGTCTCCCCAAGGAGAAACGGTGAGGTGGTGACAGTGCTTCCTCCTTTAAGGTACATTGAGGCAACTTAATTTTGGGGAGCAAAGTCTTAATAAGTGTCTTTCCAACCAGCACTGCTGTAGGAATACTGCTGGTGGCTCTCCTGGCCATGTCCCATCTGTGGTCTGCCTGGACCTGGTGCTGGTCCCATGAAATCTGGGGTAAAAATGTGAATATAACTACATCAGGGCCCACGGTGAGTGAGGCTGGCCAATGTAGTCTGTAGTCCAGATTATATATTTCGTATATTCTTTGGATCTTAAATTTAATTGCTTCATAAGTTTGAGCAAACAACTGCAATACTAACCCAGAAGGACTTGTTTTGAGGTGTGTGTTTAATAAGATTATTAAAATGCCACGAGAGTAAAAATCCAGATTTTTTTCAACAGTGTGGACTTGCAGTATTTGACTGCTTACCTTTTGCTTTAAAATCCCCATGTTTGTTCATTATGCAGGGACACATCTCCATACAGACTGTGTAGGGTTGTGTATGATTTTCAGTGCTCCCTTTTTAAATGAGAAATCTTACAAAAGGACAGAAGTTATTACAGCACTAAGTCTGCGCATAGTTAGAAAGTAAATAATAAAAAAAAAGTAACAACCCTCATCAGTCTGTAGGAGTTGGGATGAAAAGAGCTAACGATTGCTATCTAAGTGATAAATGGGTGAGCCTCTGAAAGGGCTTTGGCAACAAGAAAAGACAGATGAAGGCAAAATGGCTTCTGTCTGCCTGCCTTTCATTCTTTGAAGAATATTATGATTAAAGTGTATTTAGCAATCTAGCTCTTAACTTGGGTTTAAATGATGTTTTGAATGAGACAGTGTAACAGTAATAAATTAGAGCAATTAGTGACTATGTATTGCTTTTTCATATACAAGCCTGTGCCACAACCTCATGTGGAGAGAGAGAACCTGATTTTGGAGTGTGAGATAAGCACATACCTGATGGAAACCTGCACTGGGGTGTCTTCAGCTGATTGCTCCGTGGTACTGCTCTCTCCAGTGGATAGACTTTGCATCATTGTCCATGAGATTGGGATGTACTAGGTCAGGAGTAGCCTGTGTGGAGCACTCTGTTACAGTCATGCTAGACGATGGCTGAAAGGGTTGGGATGGGACTTACTGTTCTTGGGAAAAGCTGCATTCATATCTGAGTGCATTGGATTTGCTGTGTTTAGCCTGTTTTTGATGGTTTGGCTTGTAGCAATCCTTCTGGGGGTGAACATGGTCCTTTTTAATGCCAAACCAACCCAGTTCAGCGAGCAGTTAAGGACCAGGCTCTCCAAAAGCACCTTGTGAAGCTTCCATGGTACATAAGAGGGTGCTTAAAGTTCATCATAAGCACTTTAATGTGGAAGGATTAGTGTAAGTGTGTGTAAAAAGCTTTATGGGATTGGGCTGCAAGCAGGAGAGGGACATACTTTTTTCACTGTGCTTCTGGAAAGGTCACTGACTTGGTGGGATTCTGGTCCTGCAGAAATTAAAGCTCTTTCCTTTTTCAGATTTACCTGGAGCAATGCTTACGTAACAGGGAGGTCAGACAAGGTGTTTTGGTGGTGTGTGGCATTTGGGTGGCATGCTGCCTGGTCCTGTCAATACCAGTAAGCAGCATGGGAATGTGCTCTTACTGGGGGTGAATTGTGCCCTGTCTCACCCGCTTTTGTTACCAGTTTGGAAGTTGCCTCTTAGGGGGCATGTTGCTGTTGCCCCAGGTTTGAGGTGTCATTAGTGTGTGGCCTTTTTGGAGCTTATTTCCCAGCCTCTCCACTGCTGAGGGTGTAAAACCAAGTGCCTGCAATCTTGCAATCATCCTTCAGCTCGTAAACTGTGTCTGCACTTCCCTTTTCCCTTGCTTTCAGAGCCTATAAAACTTAACTCCTGGTAAAGAGACACAGGTGTGAAGTTTTTAAATTGGTGAGTGTGGAACTCATTCAGCTAAATATTTGCAGAATGGTATGCAGAGGAGACCTGTGTGAATTTGTGCATTTGTAGGATCAAGGACTTGGAGCAGATTTTTGTCTGGTTGTTTTTACTTAGACGTTGCAATTTCTGAATATACTACTTGTAAGTTTATTTACTGTGCTGCTATTCTGAGCTGCAAGACTTAGAGCTGTAGAGGAGAAACTGCTGTGCTGCTCTCCTTGTAACATTGGGGTTGAAAAGAGCAAAGTGAATTTGTCATATGGGAACAGCCAGGTCTCCTTCCACTTTTGAACGTATGGGGAGAGCAGTTATGCCTTTTTTGTTCTACTACTTAGCAGCTGCAGCAGGGAGAGAGGTTTGGACCACACTGGTGTCAGAAAGAAGGATGTGAAGAAAAAGTAAGGGTGATGTAAGTCTCACAATAAATCTTACTGAAGAGGTACTTCCTGCTTTTCAAAAAGATAAAAGGCATATATATATAGGGTAGACAATAAAGTTTAACTAAGAAATGGAATACTAAATTAAAAATGCAAGTGCCACTTCCTTCGATACAGTGTCAGCCTTCTGATAATGTTCTGGTCCCTTGAACTTTTAGTTGATTAATCAGTCCACTATTCTTAAACAAGCAGTTATATACTGAAAGAAGGAAATATAGCAGGGTTTGATTCTGTATGTCAGTTGTTTAACTTTATATAGTGATATCTAGGTTACAGTTCTATAAACCCACTGATAATAATAATCATAAGTGTTAATTAGTTGATAACAATTTCTTCTATTCAATTAGAGAAGAAGCTGTAGAATTTAAGTGACTCATTTCCTTAGTTAAGCCTTAATGCTGCACTACTCTCCCGTCACAGTTCCCAATTTAGAAGTAGCTCAGTCTCACCAGATTGGCAGTGATCTGCCATCATGCTCAAAGTAGATATTTTGACGACTTCCAGTGAAAACAAAATAAAACAGAAAAGTCAGTGCTGTATGGGGAATTTTTAGTGTTACTGGTTGCTACTGTATATTTTGGTTTACAGTACAGTTCTCAAAGTGGTCAGTCCTCCCTGGGGGGGAAGTTTTGCAGACCCACCATAACCTTGGATGATTCTCCTCTTGTTTCCTCAAATTCTGTCATGTATGTGCAGACTTCTCTCAAAGCTGTTCACTGGCTTCTTGCCACTTTTGTGATCTGAGAGTGAAAGGGATGTGCCATCCCCCTGCTGAGGTTTGGATGCCTCTGCATTCACAAAAATTCAAACAAGTGGAGAATGAAGTTTGTTATGTTGTTGGGCATGGTAAATCTGGAGCAAAGGGGCTTGTTTTTATTTCCTTTCAGACTTCACAGGTGCTTGGTGTTTTATGCAGAACCCTTCCAAGCCTTGTGCTAATCTTGGTGGTCTTCAAGTCCAGTTTTTAAGAAATAATGGAGAGGCAGTCAGGTGTCTGAAGTCTGGTGTCTGTTATTACATCCTTGACTTACACGCAGGATGCACTGCCATATCTTTGTGGTTTTGGGGGGATTCATTCTTAACAAAAATAATTTTTTAACAAAATGAACTCATGCAATTATGTAGTTGATTATCACATCCACTGAGATAGTGCATTTACTAGATAATCATAATTTTAGAGTTATGCAGTAAATTTCCTTTCTCCCCAGCTTTCTTTGGGACAGACCCGAAGTCTATCAGGACCTATATCTTTTGCATTAATATTCTGCAACGGGTTGGCTCCTCTGTCTTCTTAAAATTTCACTACCCTGTTTCAAATCACTGCAGGCTGTGAAGACACATAGAAAAGGCATAAGCCCTTCTGTTCGGTGCTTATTACCTTGTGGAGCACTAGAGCATGGGTGAATTCTTCACCCTTCAACCAAGAAGAGGAGTTCCCTGCCTGAAACTTGTTGTCTTTTAAACAAATTCATGTCTGAAAGGGATCACAAGGAGAGTGGGTAGGGGTTAGTCAATCTGATCAATAATACAGGTAAAGCTCTGGGGAGAAGCCTTGAGGCTGAAGACCATGAGAACTTGGCTGCCTCCTTGAGGTAAAAGTAAATGGTGACCAGGTGGAGGCAGGTGGGTGGAGCTGAACACTGCTTAGGGGAAGAAGAGGACTGTGTGAGGGAAGGCTTTGATATTTGATTAGGTCTGGACAGCAAGAGGGGTAAGGTGATGTTAGAAGGAAGGAACGATAAGCATTGCTCAAAGCCTACACAGTTTGAAGCTATCTTGTTCAAACTGTATTGTTCAAATTAGGTCAAAGCTGTTAAAAATAGTTGAATTTTTGCATATTTCTGGGTCAGAGCTTACATTACCTTTATGGTCCAGTTGGTCATATACATTGATGAGTTGCAATCCCATACTGTTTTTCCTATAGCCTGTGATGTCCTTCTTGGCACTCCAGCAGGAGGTGGTCCCCTCCAGTGGTAGAGAGCAGTTGATTAGCCATGGTGAGCATTGTTCTCTGTAGCTTTTTCAGGATCACGGCCTTCAATGTGAGCAATTATCTCCTTGAGGGGGATGTTGTGAAACTCTTAAATTAGAGGCATTTTATTAGCCCCACTTTGTATGCCAAGTATTAGTGATAAAAAGATGCACCTTGCTGCTAAGACTGAATGATTAATTTGCAAGCCAGTGAGTTGTTAGATTGTGCTAACAATTACCATATTTGATAGATTAAAGACCACACTAGGATATCTGTTTGCTTAGGAGTTTATTTACAGTTCCTGATCTGTGGCAGGCAAAGAATTCATTGTGTGACAATTACTATATAATGTCTTGATGGTCCTGTCACATTTAAAAAGTAACATCCAAGCATTCTGTCCATCTCTGTTATGCAGGGACCCAGCCCCATCAACCCTTCTCATTGAGAAGCTTAGTTACCTACAAGAAATCATCAGCCAGATGTAAGTCTCTGCAGAAAACTTTCCTTATGTGACAATAAAATTAAGAAACCATGAAACTAGTTTGTCCTGAAATGAAATAATGGGACTTTTTAGACCATATATATATATATATATATCTATATATATATACACACACACTGTGACTGTACCTTTATTTACCTGTGTTTATAAGCTATATATAACTTACACAATACAGAGTGTAAGTGGAGTTACTTCATTTTAACACCAAAGATGCTCACTTATTTATGCAGAGAAAGAGCACAATTGGCTTTATGGTCCAGTGGTCTGTGAGTTTTTTGTATTCTTCAAAAGAGGTTAAAATGGTTGTGGGTGATTGTGGCAAAAGACAAGGAGAATAAAGTCACTGTCTCAGCTCTCTTTCTAATCAGAAATGCTGTCTTATAAAGTGACAATGCAATTCCCATTGTTTTCTTTTTTGCAAACCAGTGTCCAGCTGGCCAAGAGCTGTTGCCCTCTCCGAGTCTTGATATAAGCATTGCAACTGAAATTAACAGCCCTCCTTCGCAGCAGCATTGCCCATGAAGACAAAAATAAATATACCCCCAAATGCTCATCCCTTCAGGAGACTTTTGACCTGATTCCTTGCTTATGTAAAGTTTTCATACCTTTTATTTCCCTCTTTTCCAAACAGCTTTATTCATTCTGACTGGCAATCAGGCCCTGTTTTAATAACTCGTGAGCCCTTGCTGTCCCCGCAAAGTGGAGAGGAGGACTTTGCATGTCAGAAACCTTTAACAGTGGGCAGCACACGAAAGGTCATTGTCTGACTGGTGTGATTTATGGGCCCTGGGCAGCTGGGCTGCTTCCCTCCTCCTCATTCCCTGCATACCTTTGTGCCCATGTCATCATTGGGCACTCTCCCTTGCTCCTCCTGTTGTTATTACTATTATTTTTTTTAATGTCAAAATGAATGATAATAACTGCCTCTTATAAACAAGTTTTGGGGAAAAAAAGCAATGTGAACTGTGGCGACCCAGGCGATGCATGGGGAACAATGTCACCCTTGTCCCGCTCTCCCTCTTGGGCATCCGCAGCTCTCCCGGTCCCGGAAACCTGGCTCCGTCCCGGGGACGCAGGGCAGGCATGAGGGCATGGCATGCTGTGCTGGCCGGGGGCTTGCAAAGGCTGTCTTGTCCCTCGGCATCCCAGTGATGTGGCACTTGGGATGGCACCACATTCTCTGCACAGGTTTAGTAGCTGCGAGGCTCAGAAGAGTCACTTTGGAGGGGGTTTGTTGTTTGTTTGCTGTTTTGGGCAATCCTGCAGACCAGCGGGATTTAACAGGATGATTCATAGCCACTTAGTCTCTGTCATTCTATTGATTCTGCAGTCATCACTAAGAGGTCTCTATTACTTTGGCTTTTGGTAAATTTTCTGCCTTCTGCCCCTTGTAAAGCCAGTAGCAGGAGACAAGAATGCTTTGCAATTAGATTGCAAGGACCACAGCTGGTATAAATAGATTTTACTTCGATGGAGCTGCTCTAATTTACATTACCTGAAGATTAGACCTTCACTGTTTGTTTAACTCTGGTACTTTTGTTAAAAAATAGCTTTCCGTGATAAATTCCCATTCATTAGAAGAGAGAAGAAAGGAAATGAAAAGGACAGCATCCTTCCACCTTTGACATTTTGTAGACAGAAAGGTGTTTGTTGTTTCTCCTAGTTTGAAGCTGCATCATTCCTCACATCTTTAACAGGGGTTAAAATTTTGTCTTCAACTATCTTATGTGAAAGGAAGCAGAAAGGGAGCTGTGCTTGGCCTTGCAGGTAGCACCCTGAGAAGGCTTTTTGTCCTTTCCTCACCAGTAAGGACTGGATTTTGGTATATGTATATTTAGAATATGGCTTTGGGAGTGTTGGCCATTCAGATGACGACTACTGTGTGAGGCAGCTTCTCAGGAGGCATAGCAAAATCAGCTCCGTAACTTATAGCGGGTAAGATGATAAATAGGATGGATTTTTAGAAGGGTAATTGTAATTGAACAAGAAATAAGTTTATCAAATTCAAATGATGGAAGAGAAAGGAATTAACAGAGGTGGAAAGCGTTGAGTTGTTATTGCAGAAATTTAAATAAAAGTGATGTATTCTGTTGTGTGCTGAGCCACACAAAACGGTCTCCAAAGAGTGCTCTTCTGGCTTTAAGGTTAGTATTAATCACAATAACCAGACATCACTGTCTTGAGGTCCAAGCTACACAGTTGATACTGTGCCACGAAGGACTGCTCCGTTCACAGTGGTTTGGGGCTAACCATGAAAATGGTATGAATGTGTTTGCAAAAACATCAGAGCACTTGGTAGCAAAACTGTTTGAGTTCCTGATGAAACTCAGCATTTCAGTTTGAAATATTGATTTGTTAAGAAACTTTCCTAGTCAAAATGTTTTGAACAGCGGTCCTTCTTTCCATGAAGACATCGGTTTTCTCCAAGGAGGGCTGTCTGGTCTCTGCCTGACACGACAGTAAGACCTGTCATGAACTATTTGTGGAGAAACCAAGAGGAAAATTGCCTGGGACAGGAAAGGAAAATGGAAAACTGGGTGGAATGGGTTTTTTTTTTTGGTGACAAGATACTGAGAGGAGGTAACAGAAGAGAATACTGCTGCTTTTACTAAGGTTTAGCAATAGTTAGATGTTAGAAGTTAACACATAGGACTAATGTTATTGCTAATAAGTTGCTATTAGGTAACAAATAAAAATCTCAGCACCAGCACTAATTTCTCCTTGCATCTGAACACTCTGGTGGTACAATGTACCAGGCTTTGCAGTGGTACATTGTGAACACCCAGGGTAGTTAAGGGGAAAAAAGGTGGAGATAAAATAGGAGCTTGGACAGAAGAGACATCTACAGAGAGAAGTGTCATATAGATTTTGGTATTAAAAAAAATTTAAGGTAATAAAGCTAGACACAGAACTGAAAGAGAGACTATAACCTCAATGGCCATATGCTACAAAAAAACAAGCAGGAGGAGGATCAGTGTAGTGCAATATAAACTGCAAACCCTCTCCACTGGGCTTAGCAGGACTTAAAATAAATGGAAAGTTAATAAACAGTGCAGCAAATACAACAGAAAAGAAAAATACTCCAGCACTGCTGAAGAGGTCAGCCAGTGTCTGCTTTAAAAGCTATGATGAACAATCCCTCATTTTCTGAAATGGTGATTTGGGGTCCTTGGTTTGTCCCAGGGTGCAGCACAGAGTGTATATGAGCTGCAGAACTGAGACAGGAGAGGAGAAGAGATGTAACATCCCTTAGTGATGACAGAAGGCAATGTTAATATTTTCTATCAAGGGGAAACATTTAAAGAAAAGCCTATGGCTTGATATCTGGGATTTTACTGTTACAAACAGGAGTGCCTCAGTTTCCTCATCTGTAAAATTATACAGACTTTTTAATGAAATGTCCTTTGAGATCCTTTCTATAAAAAGCTGCAGTGAGGATTGAGGAGATATACCTGACTGAACCTGGGAAACATTTGGGAGTTGAGCTAATGTCCTCTTGCAAATGTAACCCAAACTTCGGTACTGCTGCTGTGCCTGCAGAAAGGAGGTTGTACCTTTCCTGAGAAAGATGGTATTTCTATTAATTGTCCGTAAGGGACATGACAGCGTTTGTAGCATTAATGGGATTGTCTATCTGGGTAGAAACCATAGGACTTTCAATCATGGACCCTTTTTTTCTCCTGCTTTTGCTTTGGTCCTCAATTGTTACACTGATACTTAGTATTTGTCTTATTTTAGCTGTCTCATTTCATGTACCTGTTACTTGCTTTGTCACTGATATGAAAAGCACTCCCAAAATCACAGGGATTTTTCTGGCTTCGTACTGTTCTTTGAATTGTTCTAGGAGATTTTAATGCATCGCAGACTATGGTGTGGTTCTTTTGTTGTAAGTCAGAAAAATGTTCCTGGGGATGACGAGAGTTCACTTTTTCATCAATTTTCTTGTCTCCCAAATGCAGCAAGAAGTGGTTTTGTCGAGTAGTTGATTCTATCCTCCCACTCTTTTCTGGCTTAAAAAAAAAAAAAGGCAATTGCCCAAAATTCACACCTACACTGTCACCTGTAGACAAGGCATCTCTGGTGCCTGGTGTGAGCTGATCCATGCATGTTGTGTGACAGACCTGGTCTGTTCTGAAGCTGGGGAGGGGAATTGCCTGGGCTAGGAAGGACCCCATGGATGGGCTGGGCTCCAACATGTTGAAACAATCCTGTGCTCATGTGTGTATACAAGCAGTGGTTGTGTATGGGTATGTACATACAAAATAGGTGGCTGTGTGCAGGTTTATGGGATCCTGTGCAAAAGCCTGTCTAGAAACCTATGTGATACCTCCTAGACTTGCCTAGCTCTAAAGCTTCCTACCATCCTGAGAGCCCGAGTACTTCTTTTGTGTTAGGGGAGCGTAGTCCATTAAATAATAAATAATACATGAGGGGTTTTCAGGTGTGCCCAGATAGCTCAGATGTTGTGGTCTTGTCTCCAGCTAGAGGCAGTGCTGACTGTTTGGGGAAGCCTTCCTCCTGAAGGCACTTTTGGTTTCACTTGCTGCAGTTTTGGTTCAGCTCTTCCCAGCTGCTCTTAACTAGAGGTCAGCGCACGCCCTGAAGCACAAGCATTTGTATTTCTTCCAAAGCTTTTAATCATTGCAGTGGTAACCCTAGTTGGTCTCCTATTAATTTGTGGATTATTCATACGTAGTAGAAAAGGCAAAATGTGTTGAATAAATTTTTTATGATTAATGGTTTTGTCCAGATTTATTGTTGAAGATTTGTGCATAATGTCAGTATTTTATTTTTTTGGCTGACAAATTAAAAAGCAAGGGAAAGCCAGGACTTTATTAAATAGAGTTCAGGATGTCTGTCTCTTTATTGGTGTTATTTTTAGGGATATAGAAGGAGCAGGTTGTAAATTGTAAGTAATTTAATTTTAATTAGTTCTAGTAAAAGCTTTATTACTCCCTTATTCTTTTTTCATGAAAGTGATAGATAGTAAGGTAAAGGCAAATGTTTGTGATCCTGACTGCTGTAAGAAAGTGCTGGTTTTCAGATCTCCGGACAGCTTGTCAGCATCTCCAAAATTCTTTGTTATCCCAAAAGTGTGCACTTCTGAAGTGTTCAGCTCTGCCCAGAAAAGCAGTTGCAAATGGTATCTGTGCCAGGCAGTGGAGGGAGTGGGTTGAGGTTATTAAAGAACTTATTTTTATGTTTATTTTAGTAGGTGGGTGTTTTGTTTTTTTCTTTTCTCCCCCTCGAGAACCTTGTTATGTGGAGATCAGCCGTATCTGTAATCTGTAGGGCTTTGAAGTTCTTATCCAAAAATGAAGGCATTAAAAAAAAAAAAAAAAAAAAAATCAAACCAAACTCAAACCAGCCCAAAGTAAGAGTAACTACTGCCTGTCCTGTGGCACACAGATTTTTGATGCTCTCTCAGAGCTCCACTGGTGGAGGTGGACGGGAGATTGCAAACCCTTTGGGCCATACTGGGGAGCTCGGCCACATGCTCCTCTTCATCTACATCTAGGAGGTCAGAACTGAAAATCATCCTTCATGGGACATGCTGCTTAAACCTCCTGTTGCTGTTATTTTACCCAGAAATTGATTTGCATGTATTAGAAAAAGAGGGTGCAATTGGAAAGCAAGTTATTTTTAAGATGCAGGACATGGTGTTCCGTGCTGCTCAGTGGACTGGCTCTGGAGAGCTCAGCCAGGCTGAGCTGGCCTTTAGAAACCCCCTCTGGTGAGGTTCTTCCAAGTGTTTGCCCCTTTTTCTGGAGCTTTGTGGCTTTTACTCAGTGCTGCCAATAGCTGTTACTCCTGACTCAGCTGCCAACAGCAGGGCTGGGGCCATGCCCATGCCCGGGAGCTGGCGGTGGTTGCCGGAGGGCATCGTGGGTGCTTTTCTCAGAGGGCAGGGACAAACATGCAGATTGAAATGACTTTTCTGAGCCTGACATGACCCTCAGCAATACCTGCCTGTTAGCCAAGATTTCCAGCTTGAGGTTTTGTGCTGGTTTGGGGTTAGTTAGCAGACACTGTCTGATGTCCTTGCATAGACACCAGGAAGCTGCTGGGCTCGGTGGAGGAGCTGCTGCAAGGTCAGGATTTACCTCGTTTGTCAGCGCTGTCCTCCAGAGCGCTGAAGTGTGCTCATTAGCCAGTCCTGCTCCGTCCCCTTGCCCAGCCCCGGTGGTGGGATGGATCCTTCCCAGGCCCCGAGATGCTGCCCCAGTGGGCTGCAGAGAACTCTGGTGGCCTTGGGAGGCTGGACAGGTGGCCTTGGGTGGCCATCCCAAAACAGGCTGCGGAGTATGTCCTCCTCATGTTAGTGATGTGTCTGGCACTTCTGCACTCATCTTGTGTTAGTCTGGCTCTCACTGAAGAGTTTGGCCAGGGCAGGTTTTAGTACCGAGATAACTTGTTGTCCATCCCATTATTTGGATCCCTGTGATTGCTGGGGGCTTGGTGTTGGAAGGATGGATGCTTTGCTTTTATTGCTGCTGTTATTTACTTGTGGTGATACAGCAGGTCTCTCTCTCTGTTGTTTGTCCCAGAAAGTAATTTTTCATATGGTTCTTTTGGGGAAAACCTTTGAAGCTTTCTTGTCTGGCCCAATCTACAGTGCCGCTGCCGCCAGCCTCCTGGGGCTCAGCCTTTACAAATAGCACCAAAAAAACCACCCCCCAGCTGACCACTTGTGTTTAATGAACTCGGTTGCACAGCATGAAAATGCAGCTCAGCAGAGTGCGGTGATGGTTTTAGAAAAACAACGGGAAAAAAAAATCCCTAATTGGATTCTATCAGGTAATCTCTCAATGAAGCTACACAAGTGCTAATTACTGCTATTGGTGACAGGTAGAGTTATCGAAGCATAATGCTGCTTTCAGATTAAAAAAAAAAAAAAAGGCTATATTTACAATTTAAAAAAAAGTTATTTAACACTCAACAGGGTGCATCTCAGATAGGGTTGCAATGCACCTATTAAATTTTTAGTGCTAGATTATGATTCACGGCCAGGGTACAGAAGTTGCCAAGCAGCATAACCCAAGCAACAATTATTAATTAATCAGGTGCTAAAAGTGCCTGAAGAGAGAGCAGTAAGCAAATGATAAGAGCCTCCCTGGGATACAATATACTTATTTTATTTTATTTTATTTTTTATTGCAAATTAGTTAAAATGTGTATCATAATGTGATGTCCCCTTAGCAGATATTGCATCCATTATTCTTTCTACACATATTAATACACCCATTGATAAATACCCTCATTCTTTAGACTGTTCCCAAAAATGTTTTTCAATTGTAAGACCATTTAACTTGGTAACTGTATGTACTGAAAAGGAACTTTGGGAGGTACTGTAAATTATTTTGACAGATTTGAAAATGCTGTTTATATCCATTAGTCGCTACAAATGCCAGGATATCGTGATTTGTTGCCTCATTCTTCCTTACTGAAAGAGGATGTGTTATATAATTTTTGAAGTCAGTGAAGAATGAGGAAAAACTTCTTGTAGGAAAAAATACCGAGTTTTTGTTTTCTCCCAGGGTTATCAGTTATATTTCTCTTTGGGGAGGGGCTGGTGGGTCTCTGGAGCATCCACAGAGTACGGTGCAGTGCGTGCATCCCCTGGGAGGGGAGAGATGCCATTTCCCATAGGGGCGATGGAGCTGTGGGGGAGCCACCCAGAGCCAGGGCTGCCAAAGCTTCACATACATATTGTATTATAAATGCCATCCCTGACAGGATTATTTTTGCAAAAAGAAACCCGATTTTTAAAGCTTCCCAGTCTTATTTTGAGTGAGAAATTATGTATTAGAGCTTAGTAGCACATCTTGAATGGTCATTTTTGGTGTCATACTGGTTCTGTTTAGCTCATCATTTTCAGTGTAATTAGTTTGCTTTCTGGGAGCTCTAATGCATATGCATTTACAAGTGGCTTGACCTTCTCTCAGCGTAGTTTTTTTTAACCACTGAGTCAAGACCATATACGTAGGAGGACAGGGAAAAACCAGGACACTGAGGGAGGAGGAAGTCCTGTTCTTAAAGAACAAAGCAGCATCTTTGCAAGGATATATTAAATATAAACACTGCTATTAGCAGCAGTGCTATTGAGGCGGAACACAGTGCTATTACCACTCTTGCTGGACATCAGCTGGGAAGTTTATGACTGTTCCATCGTCCCTGTTGCAGGTACTGCCATTTCTCCTTGCTGGAGGGGATGTGCCTTGAACAAACAGCCTTGATGCAATGCTGGCTCACAGGCATGCTGCTGGTGTTGAAGCTGGGGGCTGGTCTCCTGGCCATACCTGATGTTTGTGTGGCAGAAAAAAAAAAAAAACAAAACAAAACAACCCCCCCCCCCAAAAAAAAAAAAAAAAAAGAAAAGAAATTTCACTCCATGCAGTACCAGAAGATACTGTTTTATGTTTTAGGGTTGATATTTTGGTTTGGTTGCATTTTAGCTCTTCAGTTATCTCTTGCATGCCCTTTGTCATTGTGTCCATGCAGCTCTTTACAGGGTTGCTCCAGGAACTTGGTGGGTGAACGAACAGGGCTTAAAAATACTTTTTTTTTTTTTTTTTTGGCCACAGTTGTTAGCAAGC
The DNA here is from genome assembly GCF_003259725.1 of Athene cunicularia. Lineage (NCBI taxonomy): Eukaryota > Metazoa > Chordata > Aves > Strigiformes > Strigidae > Athene > Athene cunicularia. The sequence continues at coordinate 7,819,828 of NW_020799107.1, read as the reverse complement.
AGCTCAGGAAGGGAAGGATAACTCCTTAGTTCAGCTTTGTCATTAAATGTCTCCAGTCATGGAGCTGGAGACTTTTCTGCCCACTTTACCTCTTACAACTGAACTTGGTGATTCGTTCTTGCTTAAGCAAAGGCTCCATGGTGTTTTTCCTGGTACAAAGTCCGTGTACATAGCTCCTGCCCCCAGTGCTGCTTTCAGCCCATCAGCTGTGCCCAAGGGGTCTTCTGAGGGCATCATGTACCTCATGGATTGGGATTGGGACTGAACTGGAGGTGGGGCAATGTTGAGCATATCTCTTGTGTTGGTGGTGGTTTGTATGAGCCCCTGCTGATGCACAGGACTTGTTTTGCTTCCTTGGGAAACTTTGGGCTCTGGGTATATATCACAACTTGAGAAAGCAAGTGTATAGCTTTTGTAGTGTAGTTTCTCAAATACTTTCTTGTGATATATGAAACTTAGTTGGGAAGCTTCCTATCTTGAGCTGGAGGTGGACTGGGTAACACACTCAGTGTATCGCAAGTAATTTTTGAAACCTGTCATGAAGCGGGTGGCATTCAGAGCTGAGAAAGTTTTGTGGATACCTGACTTTTCTTCGTGGGGGTCCAGGGAACAGCAGTATGATCAATGGTCATATCTTTACTATCCAGCTGTCCTTCTTGCTTTTCATTTGCAAATGAAGATGCAAGTAACCTGCTTTTTAACATATGGGCCATTAGCTACCTCCTTCTATTCAGATGGTAATGTAGTAGACCATCGGTGATTTAGTGCTCTGACTTGTATGGAAAATAACAGATTGTTTACGCTGGTAATTACACACATTTCCATATCAATTGGTCCTGCTAGACCAATGCTTTGAAACAAAAAAATTATGGCAGGACAGTACTTACCCAAACCGGTTAATGGAAAAGCATTGTGTTTATCTTGGGTACTACTTTGAACTGTTGGGGAACCAGACAAAGGGAGAAGAGGCGGTTACAGATGAATCATGTATAAGGAGTGAAGACTCAGGGTGAGTTACAAAGTCCCAGGAGGCACAATGGATGTGAGGAATTTGATGAGGCTGAAAAACAGAATGACTTTGAAGGATTAGTCAGAAAATGCTGTTCTAGATCACTAGCAGATAAAAGTCAGTAGGGGACTCTGGGGATCTATATATTTTTAATATGAACAGAGGTTCTGGCCTCTTGACTTCCCTGGAGTGGCAGTGATTCATACCAGTTGATATCTGCAGAACTTTAATGAATTGTTTGTATTGTAGCCATACCAGGAGCAGCTGAGGTCCTCCTGCTGTGCTTGGTAGACAACAGGAGTTTGTCATCTAAACAGAAATAGCTCTTTTTTTGAATGGGTGAATGATGTTTCTATAAGTATGGCAGTAGCAAAAGAAAGACCAGGGAGAGTCTCCATTCCCTGCTAGATGCAGGAGGAAACACGATAACAAGTGATGAGGAGAAGGCTGAGGTGCTTAATGCCTTCTTTGCCTTAATCTTTAATAATAAGACAAGTTCTAGTGAGGGAATCCAGCCTCCTCAGACAGAAGACATAGACATAGACTGGGTGAATGCAATCCAGGAAACAGTCAGTGACCTACTGCATCACATGGACACACACATGTCTATGGGACCAGATGGGATACACCTGAGGGTGCTGGAGGAGCTGGCTGGGGTGCTCGCCAGGCTACTTTCCATCATTTACCAGCAGTTAACGGCTGACTGGGGAGGTCCTGACAGATTGGAAATTGGCCAATGCGATGCCCATCTGTAAGAAGGGTCAGAAGGATGATCTGGGAAATTACAGGCCTGTCAGCTTCAGTACCTGGGAAGCTGATGGAGCAGCTCATCCTGAGTGCCATCATACAACACATGAGGGACAACCAGATGATCAGGCCCAGTCAGGATGGGTTTATGAAAGGCAGGTCCTGCTTGACAAACCTGATCTCCTTCTAGGACAGGGTGACCTTCTTATTGAATGAGGGGAAAGGCTGTGGATGTAATTTACCTTGATTTAGGAAGGCCTTTGACACAGTTTCCCACAGCATTCTCCTGGCAAAACTGGTTTCTTAAGGCTTGGACAATTGAATGCTTTGCTGGGTAAAAAACTGGCTGGCTGGCTGGTTCCACAGAGTTGTGGTGAACGGAGTTAAATCCATCTGGTGGCCGGTCATGAGTGGTGTCCCCCAGGGCTTGGTGTTGAGGCCACTCCTGTTTAACATCTTTATTGATGATCTGGACGAGGGGATCGAGTGCACCCTCAGTCAGTTTGCAGATGACACCAGGTTGGGTGGGAGTGTTGATCTGCTCGAGGGTAGGGAGGCTCTGCAGAGAGACCTGGACAGGCTGGAGCCATGGGCTGAGGCCAACTGGAGGAGTTTCACTAAGGGCAAATGCCGGGGTCTGCCCTTGGGCCACAACAACCCCCAGCAGCGCTACAGGCTTGGGGAGGAGTGGCTGGAGAGCTGCCAGTCAGAGAGGGACCTGGGGGTGTTGATTGACAGCCGGCTGAACAGGAGCCAGCAGTGTGCCCAGGTGGCCAAGAAGGCCAATGGCATCCTGGCTTGTGTCAGCAATAGCGTGGCCAGCAGGGACAGGGAAGGGATCTGACCCCTGTACTCGGCACTGGTGAGGCCGCCCCTCGATGACTGGGTTCAGTTTTGGGCCCCTCACTACAAAAAAGCCATGGAATGACTCGAGCGTGTCCAGAGAAGGTCAACGGAGCTGGTGCAGGGTCTGGAGCACAGGTTGTATGAGGAGCAGCTGAGGGAACTGAGGGTGTTTATTCTGGAGAAGAGGAGGCTGATGGGAGACCTCATGGCCCTCTACAGCTCCCTGAAAGGAGGGTGCAGAGAGCTGGGGATGAGTCTCTTGAACCAAGTAGTAAGCGCTAGGACAAGAGGGAATGGCCTCAAGTTGCGCCAGGGAAAGTTTAGACTGGATGTCAGGAAGTATTTCTTTCCAGTAGGGGCTATATCTTTCCAAACAGGCATTGGAATGGGCTGCTGAGGGAGTTAGTGGAGTCCCCATCCCTGGAGGTGTTTAAGAGTCAGGTTAATATAGCGCTGAGGGATCTGGTGGAGTTGGGAACTGTCAGTGTGTGATTAATGGTTGGACTGGATGATCTTCAAGGTCCTTTCCAACCTAGTTGATCCTGTGAGTTCTGGACCTGAAGTTGGCAGTGATTAGGTGGCTGGTGAAGATCATATTTGATGCTGCCATCTGAGCTGAGGTTGTCAGAGTAGGTGCTTCAGAGAGGACAACATCAGCTGTCAGTTGACATTAGTCCATCCAAGCCTTTCTCTTCAATGTCTTGACATGTGGAGTTAGTAAAGGTGTTGAGCCCATGATTTAGTCAGATGGATATCAGAATGGCAGTGACTGCAGGGCATAGCCTGCCAGCAGAGGTTCACCCAGGCTGCCATTGAATATAAACAGTTGGACTGCACATTACCATCTGATGTATACTGCTCATGAGACTGGTTGGCTGGTTGGTTTTTGTGGGTTTTTTCTTCTGACCTGGTCAAATGTGTAGCAGGTCTAAGTCCAAGTGCTGCTCTCAAATGGACATTGAGTTTCCCAATGGGAAAGGGCAAGTGGGAAGTGTGTGAATGGGAGCAGTAAGATTGGGAGCCTGGGGAACAAGATACTTGGTGAAGGCTGGTTGTTTAGCTTACAGTGAAGATAGAATGTAGATCTGGTGACAGGTTTGAGATGGCAGGTTGCTTCAGGGAGGAGGATATCCACATCAGGCAGAATAAAGAGACACAGTCTGAAACAGTAACAAGGGACAATGAAGTCAGATGTTAGGAAATATACATTCTATCCTAAGGAATATTGACACATGGGAGATCCTATGTTACTTAGGTCCTTCAGATACTTTACATTAAGCTTTTAGGCACTAATGGTCCTTCTTTGTAGTGCAAGGCAGTTAATGTAGACATTGTCTTGGTGTCCCCTCTGGGTCTATTTTAAATTATACTACGTGTTCTTATTATTTTAGGCTTAGAAGAGTATAACACCTAGAAATGTGAAGGCTTATCTTTATGGAGTTAGGGAAATGGTGTGGAACGAGGAGGCTTCCAGGCTTTTGGTGTTGAAATTGCACTCTGTTATATATCAATCCAGACGCTTCTAGCAGATGAGAAGAGGTGAGACAGCAGACTGGAGGATGAGTTGGTAACAGACCAAGAAAGGGGTCACAACATTAGCGGTAATGAAAGAGGAATGGAGCCAAGGAGTGACACATGTTCTGGGTTTTCTCTGAGCAAACAGCCATGTGGAGCTTTGTAGCACTTTGGGCATGGGACACCATGTGCTTGCTTGTGTAAGAGCTGCTGGGCAGGAACTACTTCACATGTCAGTGAAGTTACAGGAAAATTCACAATTATTTAATAGCAATTGGTTCCAAATGAAATAAAGAAGCAAACAGTGGCAATGTGAGCTCTCCAAACCACCAACTGAACATGTAGCTCAAAGCATTCAACCAGAGATGATGGGCAGACCTGCTGCTTGGCAGAAAATGGAGATTGGTAAGGTACAAAAGAGACAGGTTGTTGCTGCAGCTTTCCAGTAAGTTTCATTTCCTGAAGATCACAGGATGCCTTTACTATGGGTTAATATTTATTACATACTTTTTATGCAAAACATAGAAATTACATATGTATATTCCAAATGTGATGGGCACATTATATTTTGAAATTAAAATGACCTAAAAGAGAAATAACACAGAACAAATAGGTATTACAGGACAACTAGTACAGTTATCATAACATGCTGTGCAGAGCTTTTTCCTTTTCTCCCCCATTTGGCTTCACAGGTGTTTTCAGGAATGGAAGAAAATGACTCAGACTGAATATTATTGTGAATGGAATACAGATGCTTTGTTATTAAAAAACTCAGTAGAGTACAGTTGAATTATCAATAAACATTTGTCCTGTGCTATAATGACACAGGAGTGTACTTTTGAAGACCTGTGCAGAAATTCTGCTTGGCATTGCAAATGCAGGAGCAAGTTTTATTTTGTTAAGCACTCCAAGGTGACCAGCATCCATCAGCAAATTTTCTGTGATAGAATATCCTGTCATTTGTGAAGCTTGTAGAAGACTTAGCTCAAAGTACAGAAGTGCATAAAACTTTTTTTTTTTTTTGACATTAATGCATTTTGGTTTTGGACAATATCTGTTGAGGAGATATTATATCTGATCTGAAAGGTGTCGGACTGAAAAAGGTCATGTAAAACTGATCTTTGTAGCATAGTTTGTGGTGAAGGTTGAGTTTTGGCAGTGAGGGCACTGCATTGTAGCTTCTCTGTGTCTGTTTTATCTCCTCTTAAACAGCTCAGTTTGAAGGGTGTTGTTGGGAAGTACCAGAATTGGGAAAGGGCTTTATATAAAAGATTCCATTAACTACAGTTAATTAGGTAAACATCCAACCTGCAAATGCTGCTTGCTGCCTTGCACTGTAAATTTGAGGTCTAAAACAGAGGGGGGGAAGGAAATGCTTTCCTTAAAATGAGTTGTTGAATAAATAAAAGATTTACTAATCAGAAGGAGCTGGGATAGTTGATTAAATTTTCTAAGAAATATTTTTTCCCACCCATTAGTATACTGGTTGTAGTAGAAAAAAAGGCAGATGGAAATTTGGTTCTAGGAACATTTGAATGGCACTCTGTGGTAGGCAGTGTGGTGGAAAGAGATTAATTAACTATTGCACCAAAGAACAAAAGGCAGATTGCACCATTTAATAAAAATGAAGTGATGGGAGAGACCAAAATGAAATCATGAACAACTAGACTGCCATACAAAGCCAGTGCTAACTTACAGCATGACAATGCACCAAGGTGTCTTACCTAGGATTTACTGACAGCTCTTACTTTACATTCATCCCTGTCTCAACTCTGCTACTAAAAACTTTCCCATAATTACTGCTAAATTTACCTTGCCTTTCTAGGAAAAATTGTTAGCTGCAGCTCCTTGTAAAAAGTGGCCGATTATAAATAATTTAAAGACACTATATTCCAAACAATGTGCTACCCTGAGTGTCTGTGTTCTTGAGACATGCAGGTTGTATGGTGGAAAATGTGCAATAAAAGAGGAAAATATCTGCATCTCAATGGGAAAACAGTCTATGTATATAAAAACTATGTATTCCCTTCACTTCTCTCAGCTCCCTCGCTCAGGAGCAGCCTGGTGGTAAGGACTCACTCTTTCGTGTGCATTGTCCCCACTGTCATCTGCAGTAGCCAAGGGCAGTGCTCTGCAGAGACACCTCAATTTCCCTGTAGGTGATCATGCACACAAGAGAGGAACCACGTGGACCTTGTTCTGGGCTGACCTGGACTTTTCTCTGCATGCTTAATAGGATTTGATAGGAGCACCTTCAAAAAGTGTATTTAATATAAATTCTTACATTCTGTAACCCTTCTGCAGACTTTAGGAATGAGCATACTGTGTGGCACATACTCAAGAAGACATGAAGTCAGGTTTCATAATGTTTAAGTTGTCGTAGTGTTGGACGTGCCTTTGCATTGCCTGCTGTGCTGTCGCAGCAGTTGGCGCTACAGGAGGTGGGGCTGGACGCTGGGCTGTGGGACGTGTGTGTGGCAGGTTCATGAATTCAGAAACATGCCAGCAAGCAGGGCCATTTACAATTTGTGCATCTGCCTTTTCAGATGATAAAAGCAAGAAGACAGGGGGGTACACTTGGAGGTATTCTGGGTCTAGATAACCTTTAAGCCACAAATGCAGAGCTCCCAATGCAAGCAGCAGCTCTTTGTGTCTCTGAGTAAGTCCCTTCAACATTATTGTGTGAGAATTACAATTTATTTAATTTTCCTGTTAGCACAAACAATGATATTTTTTTTTCCCCTGCAGCCTTGCTTTCCCCACAGGAAAAATAATTTATGATAAAATCTTATCGGGGCTATTCCAAGCACTGTGTGGACCAAAAGAACCTGAAACAAATCCAGCTTATCATTTGTGGTTTGGAGTCAGTGAAGCACAGAATGCCAATATGCCGATTTTTATCTTGTCCATTAAAGAAACTAGGAAATGCTGCTAGAAGGCAAGTTTTCTCTAGCCATTGATTCAGAGTTGCATTTATCCAAACTTTGCAATTTCCGTTCAGGTACTAATACCAGAATGAGTTGTTGGGCCCTTTGCCTTTGGACACAAGTTTGTGCTTGCCCAGCACTGAAAAACAGCGTGGTAATGGGTTTAGTGGGATATTTTTAAGTCCATTGCACGTTGCATTCTGCAGGTGTTTTCCTAGCATGAGAATGGGTTTGTATTTGTCAACATAACAGCTAATATCAAGATTTCTGACTGCATCTGAGAGGCAGTAAATTAGAAAACCAAATATTCCACAGGAAATACTCCCTTCTATTCTATTGAAACCCCTCTCCAACATGTATTTTCCTATTTTTGGGGGGGTTTTCCATGTCAGACCTTTCAGTGCCTTTGGTTTAGGGCTTGTTATGCTCTCTTTCTAGGAACCAAGCATTTTCAACAAAACTGGAACTATTCTTTTTTCTTTATTTTGTTACGAGACCTCTTTTCCAGGATTAAAGGCTTCATAGAAATTTGCTTTTCGTTCAAGTACCTATATTTTATGGTAAATTAATACCTGCTTGTATGTTCCTTGTAGGTATTTCTCAACAAAGGATTTAGGCTATTTTTCCTGCTTTGAGCTTTGTGCATGTAGGTATTTCTGCTTGGGGCTTAAAACTTGCTGTGAGGTTGAGGGTATAGGGGAGTGCTACCTTGGCAGAGGGTCCATCAGGAGCCTGACCCTCAGCAGATGGTTTTGCTCAGAAAAGTTGACAATCTTCAGGCAGAACCAGGGGTCACTCCCAGCTTGTAGAGCTTCCTTCATGCCATGACTTCTTGCCGCCCGCCCCTCCCCCCCCCCCCCTTGCAGGCCTGTGTGT
>NW_020799107.1:7802198-7811858 GCF_003259725.1 Athene cunicularia | reverse complement strand
TTTTTTTTTTTTTTTTTTTTACGGAAAACTATTACTTGCTAATCATTTCTCCTGACTTGGGCACCCAACCTAGTGCCGTGGGCTGAGACTGGGAAGTACCAGGGCAGATCTTGGCACCAAAGAATGTCTTCATGTCTTTGGGTAAACACAAACCAAAAACTTCATATTCAACTGTCATCTATATTTCTTGCAATAATTTAAGATCTTCATAAATTGAAAAAAAAAACAAACCAACCATGAAATCAAGGCTCTGTTGGCAGAAAACAAATGAATCAAATGGATCAGTCACATTCTTTGGTTGGGCTTCATGGGGAACAGAACAGCAGATAAATGCAGCAGCGAAGATCCAGGCTCATGTGTGAATTCCCTTCCGCAGGTGTATTTGTATCCACAGGGATTTCTTTCTGTACAGGATGAGAAAGTCAAAAATCAAATTGGAGAGAAAGAATCAGCAGCTGAAATATGTTTTTAATAAAGCAAAAAAGCAAAGATATCCTCTCAACCAAATTTTGATTAATTTTGAGTCTGTCTTTGTTTTGTAAATGCATTTAGGTCTCTGATGACTTTGCAGGCCTGTGTGTAGCTATAAATCTGTCTTCTCAATGTTCTCCACTAGGAGGCTTGGTCTTCTCACTATGCCATAGTTTTTGGCCAACATTATGCTGTTACGCATTCCCCAGAGTTTGTATTCCCGTAGCACATAGGGGAGTATTTTGGTTCAGAGCAGTAGCATGGTTTTAGGGCAGATCCTTCAAGCAACCTCACTTGTGGCATGCTGGTTTGGGTCACAGCGTGTCCTTGGAGCAGGTATCCTAAATTTCCTTTGCAGGAAACAAAGTCTGGTACTCCACTTCAGGCATGCAAATACACTCCCCAGGAGACCAAAGATTCTGAACCAGTCCTGCAGGCACCTTCAGTCCACCCATGGAGTCAGGCTGATGGGCTCATGGACCACCCTGAACGCTCCCCCTAAAATTTTAAACAGTTGTGGTGTTAGATGGTTTTGACCTATGGACCAACTGTGCCTCCTGTTGCACCAAATTACTTGCATGTGTATGCATAAACTCTTGTGCAGGTTGGTCTTCCCAGTTTCTGATTGCTGTGTGTCCCTGCCACTCTGTATGTGTAGCACAGTAAAAAAGAAAGAGGGGGGGAAACCCAGCATGTGCCATGCCTCCTCTCTATTTTACAAGGCAAAAGTGACTGCCTATATGTGCTGTTCAAATGTCTGGGTATTATTATGAAGATAAATATAGCAAAACATTTAGAATTGGGCAAGATTTTAGATGGAAGAGCCTTTCCTCTCTCACAGACGGAATTGGGCCAACAAGCTGTCGAAGGGAAATGAAACATATTAACATTTCATAACCAAAACTCTTCAGAACTTTTGTTCCAAGAAAATAATTAGAGTAATTTGACATTGCTGTCTTGATCTAGGATATACGCCCTGTGTCTGTCTGTCTGGCTGACTGCAGCACTGGAATTTGAGAGCACTAGATTTATAATCCAGTTTACACATCCTCTTAGTGTTTATATATGGGGAGTTTTAAGCCATGTGGTTTAAATTTTTTTATTGATGGAAACTTCTGGTGGCTGCATTACCCATGGTGGAGGAAGTGGAGTTTGAATTACACTTGACGTCTTTAAGAGTAGACACGAATGTGCCTCACCACATCATAATATTTCTGAAGTACTTTATTTCATGTCAGTGTTGTGGTTGATATTATGCGCATATCTTTTTTTTTTTTTCCCCCCTCCTTTGTACACAGAATTTGCTTTGGTGGCCAAAGAAAAATGATAGGAATATATTTCTATAGTATAAGTGACTCTAGGAATTTGTAAAGCCTTTTTAAAAAGAAGAAAAATGTAATTGACTCTGAGCCACCCTCTCCAAGAAAAATACCAAGCCTTTTTCTGTATATGTCAGATTTTGAATGCTAAGATACCTGTCCCTTGAGGGTCAGAAGTCTGTGTCTCCTTGTAATCGCAATAATATTTTTCTGACTTTGTAAAGATTAAAAAGTCCCCCTTTCTAGGTTTTGGTGAGTTCCAGCATGCATCTGTTGTATTTTCCAAATTGAGGGCAGGTTCCCTGGGAAAACATTGTTTAAAATGAGCAAACCAGCTGACAAAGTTTTGATGAAGCATGGAAGGTCCTAGCAAGGTGTTGGTGGGAACGTCTGAAGGGTGTGTTAAGTACAGTTCATGATCTTTGCTTGCATGGTGCAACTGTGAGGTCCCATAGTACAGTCTGGTAGGATTAGCTTGGATCACTTGTCTCAAGTGAAATTTATCTCATTTCATAGTCTAAAACTGACTCTGATCTTAAACCCATCAGGAAGGCTCCATCTGTGGGCAAGAACAACTCTCTACTGAGACTAAGCCATCCTACCTACTTTTATCTTGGGATGGGATCAGACACCCCTATATGGTGCTGACTATAGAGAAGCCTACCTGACTTGGTTAGAGTAGACACAAATTTTAGATGATGGGTATTGGGTGAGGGACGTGCCTCCTTCTCCTACTGGGGATGTTTGGGAGTGTGAGTGACCCAATCCTTTTCACTTTACTGAGTCTGATTTATCAGTTGTATTGTTTTTTGGGGTTTTTTTCCTTTTTTTTTTCTTTTGTTTTTTTTTTTCCTTTTTTTTTGTCCAGGAGGTCCTAGTGTTGGCCTAAATCTCCTCCTACACCTCCGTTTATTTCAGGAGAATTTAGCTTCCATCGTTTTATTCTCTGATGACCTGGCAAAGTCATTCATGCATTAATTGGACTCCTCCTTCAACGTAAATCTCATGTCCAGCCTTTGGGACAGGGAGAGGAAGGAGCACAGTGCACTCAGTTCAGATGAGCAAATGCACTTGGGTTGGGGCTTTTGGTCTTGGCCTGCTGCTGGGAAGCATTACAGGAAGAAATCTGCAGTCCTTTTGCCTGAGGCTGTAGTTGCACTGCTGGTTTGGGGAACCCATTGGAATGTGTCTTCAGATAGCAAGTCTGGCTGCCTGCTGGTCAAAGTACATCAGATGCAGGACACTACCTGAAGAGCATTGCACTGTTTCACACTCTTTAGATCCTGAAAAAGGTGTTTAGATCCTTTGTTTTTTTCCTTACTTATTTTTTCCTTCTAGTAGTCTATATCTTCAGTGCTTGTCAAATATAGAACGAGGCTAGGTTTCCTGACTCAAGTCCCCAGTCCATTGTATTTATTAAAAAAAAATATGTAGCATATAAAGCTTAGGAGCTAGAACTGGCACAGGGATTTTGTTTCTCCTCTGCAAGATGTCTTTAGACATTAAATAAAGTTTCACAGTTGGAAAGGAAAGGCAGTATTTTAAAATGTGCAGAATAACTAGGATTGGAAAATAAATCTTGAAATAATTATTGGGTATGTATAAACATAATAGTATTGAGTAAAATAAATAGAAATATAATTCAATTAATATACATGTCTAAATAACATGACAATGTTGAAACAAAGCTACTCTGTTCTTACTGAACAGAAATGTTTTGACAGTAGTGAAATGAAAAAGCATAAACAATTATCTCAGAATTTTACCCATTATGTTTTCTGCTGAAAAACAGATATTCCATTGAAATTCTCCTATTTTGGTAAAGGTGGATTTTGCAGCGTATACAATACTTGTTGAAAAAGACCTCAGAAACGCTAGTGGGATTTTAACTATTTTTGGCATGTTGAAGTTCTGCCATAGGTATGAATGTGCAGGATAACCAGTGAGTCTCTACTGTTGTAAAACATGATACGTAGTTATCGCTATGCCATCGGTATCTTCTCAGGTAGCAACAAGTGTTGCACCTAAATTAAGACTTGGCCAAATTTTTGTGTTTTGGAGACATCTAGATAAGGATCAAGATTCTCACTTGTCTAATAACGCCCTTAATTGCTGAAGAAGTTTAAGCGTGTTGTGAAGTCTAATGCTTTCTCAGCACAGAATGTAACGAGACATTTAAAATCTGCCTTAGCTACCTAATGATATGGTAGTTTCTTTGTGGGGTCTGTTTTAGCTGCGTAAAGGTGGAGTAGTTACCAGGATTTGCAGGAGCACTTGCTCTAGATATGTCTGCATCCCTGGGTATCTGAATGTTTTCAAACTCTTGTCCTTGTAAATGGAAGAAGGGATGCTTTCCTGACTCCCAGTGATATTGGACATATTTTACTTTATATCTCAACTATGTATGATCCAAAGTTCATACTTGATTCTGAAAACAATTTTTTGAAATGAATAAAGCAGGTTGCGTTTTAAATGTCCAAATCCACCTGGTGCTGGCATATCCTCACCCAGGAGAGGTGGTGCTGGGTGAGCTCTGGGAAGGGACAGCAGTCAGCAACATGTTTCAGCTCACCTTCCCTGTCACTTCTGGAAACAAAAGGGTTTCTGAGCTCCTGTGGTTAAGCCCGGAAATAATCTGACTGACAGTTCCTCAGTGAGCTGCCAGTGGGAAACCTTGCTATGCAAATATGATGGGTCTTTCTTTTATGCTTGACTTTCATGGGATCAGTTAATGATAGTGAGTTAGAAAACTGGTTGTTTTACAAAGTCAATAAATGGTGCCAGCAGTGAATGATTTTGTTACAAACCTTTCATTACTAGGCTGAGCAAACAACGCAGCTTCCAGTCCTGCTGTTCATTGGCAGCAGGGACCCATAGATAACCCAGTATCTTTTCACCCAACATGAGAGAGGTGTAAATAAAACATCGTGAATGTATGAAATGATGCAGGCAGAGTGAGTTCGATTAACCCAACTCAAGGCAGGTTTTGAATGGAATATAATAAATTAAAGCTCTGATTGCATTCAATGCCATTTGCCTTTCATGGCCACTCATTTTGGGAAAGAACAGTTGGAGGACTCTGACACACGAAGGTGTTTGTACACAGGCACTGTTCATGCTGCTGATTTCCATGGGATCACCACCTACACAAGTGTGTATGCCAGTTCGTACAGGTTCTGGTTTACTCATTAGAAACAAATACTAGTAATAGGTGCATGCTGGTGGTGCAGTCTGGGGGAATGACACATCCCTTGCGTCTTGCAGATCATTGCAAGATGTCGTGATGGTGTATGACATTGAGTGAATCCATCCAGGGAAATATGTGACCTGCCTGGGAGGAAATCTCTTTGTCACCTCAGAAATTTACTGCCTGAGAGTGCTTCCTCAGCTGTGTGACTTCTGAGGTCTGGAGGGAGAGCAGTCAGTGGTCAAGCAGTGCTTGCTAAAGGCACTTCACTGGTGCTGCAGGGTTTTGTCCTGTAAAAACAGCGAGGCTGTAGTAAGCGGGAGACTGATACCTATTCTCTCAGAGAGGAAGGGTCTGTGCCAGTGTAAAATGTCCTTAAGGGAATCTCTACCTGTGTATTTTCACACTGCAGCCTTTAAATTGTGCTCCTACAATTGCATTAAGTATAACCCGTCTTTAAAGCCCTTTATTAGCTTTCCTTGAGCTCACTGCCATGGTGTGGGTGATACAGACCAGCTTCCTGCCAGCATAAAGGCACTGGTAACTGCAAGGTGAGTGTGCCATAAATACCTGCAATAGATCTTCAGGGCAGCGCTTTCTTCCCTCGTTCAGGAGATCTGGTGATGTTGGAGTTGAGATTTATCCTGATTAGTATTAGAAAAGGTTTGCTTGGCTATGTTACATGAAAAGCAATATTTCAAGGCTACTTCTGAAATCTTAAGGTCTCAATGCTCTTAGTCCTTCCCAGAAAAACTGGCTGCTCGAGGCTTGGATGGGCACACGCTTTGCTGGGTAAAAAACTGGCTGGCTGGCTGGGCCCAGAGAGTTGTGGTGAACGGAGTTAAATCCAGCTGGCGGCTGGTCATGAGTGGTGTCCCCCAGGGCTCGGTGTTGGGGCCACTCCTGTTTAACATCTTTATTGATGATGTAGACCAGGGGATCGAGTGCACCCTCAGTCAGTTTGCAGATGACACCCAGTTGGGTGGGAGTGTTGATCTGCTCAAGGGCAGGGAGGCTCTGCAGAGAGACCTGGCCAGGCTGGAGCCATGGGCTGAGGCCAACTGGAGGAGTTTCACTAAGGGCAAATGCCGGGGTCTGCCCTTGGGCCACAACAACCCCCAGCAGCGCTACAGGCTTGGGGAGGAGTGGCTGGAGAGCTGCCATTCAGAGAGGGACCTGGGGGTGTTGATTGACAGCCGGCTGAACAGGAGCCAGCAGTGTGCTCAGGTGGCCAAGAAGGCCAATGGCATCCTGGCTTGTGTCAGCAATAGCGTGGCCAGCAGGGACAGGGAAGGGATCTCACCCCTGTACTGGGCACTGGTGAGGCCGCCCCTCAATAACTGGGTTCAGTTTTGGGCCCCTCACTCCAAAAAGGCCATGGAATGACTCGAGCGTGTCCAGAGAAGGGCAACGGAGCTGGTGCAGGGTCTGGAGCACAGGTCTGATGGGAGCGGCTGAGGGAACTTGGGGGGGTTATTCTGGAGAAGAGGAGGCTGAGGGGAGACCTCATGGCCCTCTACAGCTCCCTGAAAGGAGGGTGCAGAGAGCTGGGGATGAGTCTCTTGAAACAAGTAATAAGCACTAGGACAAGAGGGAATGGCCTCAAGTTCCACCAGGGAAGGTTTAGACTGGATATTAGGAAGCATTTCTTTCCAGAAGGGGTTGGGTGTTGGAATGGGCTGCCCATGGAGGTGGTGGAGTCCCCATCCCTGGAGGTGTTCAAGAGTTGGGTCGACATAGCGCTGAGGGATCTGGTGTAGTTGGGAACTGTCAGTGCTAGGTTAATGGTTGGACTGGATGATCTTCAAGGTCTTCTCCAACCCAGATGATTCTGTGAAATAGTACTGATAGTACTACATATTGGAAACCATAGCATGAAAAATTACAGGTGTGTATCAACTTGATCAATACAGAAAATCCACCACGCAAGCAGAGGACCGAAGTTTTTTTGCTGTCCCAGTCATTAAGCCTTCCTGCTGGCATCCTTCCCATTTCTCTAGAGACTTAATTCCTATTTTGTTTAGTTTAATAGATATATAATCCTATGCACCTTGTCACTTACTCTTTGCATGCTGGATGGTGATGTGCTTTGTGATATATATGAAAATGCTTAAGTAAAAAGAAAAAAGCCTCTGTATGTAGACATTAATTGTTATCAGATCCTCATAGTTTGAACCAAGGCATTCCTGAACAGACAGGCATTTGTTTGCTCTGCTTAGGCACTGGCAAGATGCTTTAGTATCTATTAATAGCAAAGGAAAATACTTGGTTTAACTGTTTGAGGAAAAAGGCGCAGTGGAAGATGAAGGTCCAAGAGTATTTGCCAAATGTCTTTCAACCAAATCGGTTGCTAGTGTATAGTGTGAATGAAGAAAATTGAGAACGGCAGCTAAGGCTTAACTAATGCAATCCTATTTGGGTCTGCAAACAAAGGCTTTGGCCTCTGTTCACAGTGTCCGACCTTCCCATTGCGGATTGAAAGCTAAAATGATTGTGGGATTCAGTTTGACCAAGAAAGTACCAGGAGAGTGAGACAGAAGCAGAAACCCTGGCCAGGTGCTACTGAAAGAACATTTTGTTTGACGCTGGAAAAACAAAAAGCTCTGTCTTCATCTGCAGGTGTAATTTATAAGCAGACTGAACAAAATCCTCCAGGATTTCGGTAGGCGATGGTGTCCATCCAATGCCACAGGCATGCTGGGTTGTTAAATAATCCCCAGCCCTGATGACCTCAGGAGTTATTAGCACAACTTGCCTCCATCTCTGTCTCTCAGGGGCATCTTTTTCCCATTAGCAGTTATTCATTTGAAGAGCTCTTGGGTCTCATCCAGTATTAGCTCTTCATTTTCTCTTTTGTTGGATGCCCAAGGAAAGGCTCTCCAAGAGGGGTCTTTGGTTGATGTATTCACAGGCCACTCTTGGCTGATTTGCTTGGAAGTGCATACACAAAATAAGCAAGCCCATCTGTTCCCTTAAAGGAAGTGGTAGTAAAATCAGCTGCTGCAGCGAAGATAAAATAGAACTAACTGGCGGCCTGCAGCATGCAGGTATGAGCACACACCTGCAAATGTGCCTGTGCAGCCTCCCAGTGATGGTCATACCATCCCCAAATTTGCTGAGACCGTAGGACAGGCTTTAACCCCTTGGGGAAAGAAGTAGAAATAATTTTCTGGGCATGCCTTGAAGCCAGATGGGCTGTGCTGTGTGTGTCCAAGGGGGGAGTACTCACATGTTCATTATCATTACAGGTGCTCTGGCAACAGGGCTGGACTTAGGTCTGGTGTTGGGTTTGAAACAGCAGCGTGGCTGACCTGAAACAATGTAGGAGTTAGCTTTAGCAAAACATGTACAGTTTTTACATGCTTTCCTGCCCTTGCTTTTTTTTTTTATTTATTTTTTTTTTTAAACAAGGCTAAGTAAGTCAGAAAATCTGGAAGTATTTTAGAGTATTGCTCATAAAAATTGTCTTCCGAGGCTTATGACAGTAAATGCAAAAGCAATTAATAGCAGGAATGTGTGGTGTGTCCTCTTTCTAGCCAAAGCCTAAAATTGTCAAATGTAGTGGCACTTAGAATGTTAAAGCTAGCTTTCTATTTTTTTTTTCTTTAATCATTCAACAAGGTTTTATGTAGTCCATTACTGTCATATTCTCTGGATGTACTTTAATGCTCTGTACATGAGGTAGTGGGGAGGTACAGGCAGCCTATACTTTGTTACTCCATTATTTGTTTTGAGAAAGTGGTTTGCTTATTTAATGACAACAAACTGCTACTTGAGCAGCATTTAAGGGTCATCTCCACTTGGTTATGGGGTGAGCAGTCAGCCCCATCTGCAGTTGTCTCCTTACTTCAGGAGGTCCTTCCACGGATCTTACCTGAGGGGTTGATGTTCTTGGGCTGTGCAATGAGCTCTGTGGCATGGCTGGATATTAGCTGGGATGGCGTCTCCTTCAACAGAAAGAATTAGGAAATAATAATTTCCCTGTATGTGGTGAGGGGAGTAACTACTACGAAGTAAAAGTTATAAATAGAAGTCATCCTGGCTGCAAGCGAGTAGTGAAAATCCATCTGCATATTTAGTGGTACAGCATTATGTTCAGAAAAGATGAAATATCTTCCCTTTCTGGCTTTTTGCCTTAAAACACGCCGTTTATGTGGGCTCTCCACAGTGCTGCGTTTCAGCTTCACAGCCATTGTAGATGCCTCCAGCAGGTTGGAGTTCCTCACTCCATTCCTGCAAAAACATTAAGGAAAACAATTTCAGTTTTGTGGTAGAACTGACCAGCAGCTCCAGCGGTCAGACAAAAGACTGGAAAATTGAACACTTTTTGGCTTAAAAGTACCACTGTGGGTGTCCCACTCTCACCCGGGTCGTTCCTCCCTTATGGCCCTGCCTGCAGTGGGGGACTTTCCTTGAGAAGATACCAACCAGGCATTGCAGCCCTGTGTAAAAATCTCAACAGTTGGGTTTTGGGGAGTTTTAAGCCATGTGGTTTAAATTTTTTTATTGATGGAAACTTCTGGTGGCTGCATTACCCATGGTGGAGGAAGTGGAGTTTGAATTACACTTGACGTCTTTAAGAGTAGACACGAATGTGCCTCACCACATCATAATATTTCTGAAGTACTTTATTTCATGTCAGTGTTGCGGTTGATATTATGCGCATATCTTTTTTTTTTTTTT
>NW_020799107.1:7791335-7802148 GCF_003259725.1 Athene cunicularia | reverse complement strand
TTTTTTTTTTTTTTTTTTAAGAAACCTGTCAGTTTCCAGTGGGGAAGCATACTTTTGTTTTGTTTTGTTTTTTTCCTCTCCAGAATGTTTTCCTCTTAAAATCAAAACAGAAGCAAACCAAAATCTGTTTTGACAGGAGGGGGGAGTGGGGGGTGGGTGGGGTATTGGCTAGTGTGTGCATGCTATTTTTGATTTAACTCATGGAAGATGAATTTCTGGGAGTTTCTTTAGAAGCCCTGTGCATCATAGGAGACTCCCTGATAGAGGAGGAAGTGGATGGCAGACCCTGAGCACCTGTTCAAGGTGAATGCAGTGCACAGGGAGATGAAACCAAGAGCAAACACTCTTGGGTCCTTGTTCAAGGAGGAGGAAGGAGCAATGGTGAGAAAGAGGAAAGGTTTTACTTCAAAATGAGTAGTTAGGATGTGCTTTCTTTAGCAACTGCTGTTTCTTTTGAAATGTCTTGGTATTTTTAAGAACTAAAAATGTAAAAAGCTTCAAATTAGCACTGTGGTGTTCTTTTTCTTCAATGTTTCCCATTCTTTATTTTCCCAGACATAAAATTAGGAAAGAAATGTTAATAGTGAGAAGCATTAAAAAACCCCAAACCAAAACAGTATTTGATTTTTTCCATGTAGAAAACCACAGAAGATTCTCTTGAACCAAGAGTATCTTGTACTTTCCAAGATACAGTTGCAAAAAACTATTCAGCATTTCTTAGTGGCCCCCCCCCATCATATTTTCCACAGTATCACTGTATTTAGGAATAACATAGATCTTCTCACTGCATTAAATGTTTCGTGATGGGTCTTGGAAATTAGATGTTTGTTTAACTGTACCACACTTACTTCATTTGCTAATTGCTTGGTTATTTTCCTGTGTGACTGAAGATCTAGGTTTTAAATAGTTGGTAAATACCCACACGCATGCGCAGACACACATAGACACTAGCATGCCAATCTGCTTTCTACACGCTCGCCTTTTTAATGCTTTTTTTGTTGTTGTTTGAAAAATCATGTAAGCATAATAGGGATAATTAGCTTTGACTATGAGCAAATCTGGCAATAAAACACATTAGCTACAGCTTTAAATCAACATCTCAGCCTGCAGCCTTGACTTAACTCATAGTCCTGGTAAAATCTAATTAAAACTGAAATGATCATCTAGGCATTTGATTTTAATTGTGTGTGTGTGTGTGTGTGTGTGTGTGTGTGTGTGTTTGGCTATTTGGCCTGTACAGCTGATTTGCTTGAAGTAGCTGAATTTGCTGAGAGCTGCTTTGAACCTTATTCTATAATCACAGTGAAAAGACAAAAATTTAACAGAGACATAGCTATTAAGTTCAAAGCCTTCTAATGGTGTTTTGAAAAAAATGCTCCTATAGGTAGCATGTCTGAGTTGCATTATTAGATGCCTAAGAATATTAGTTATGCATTGGCTTAGGCTTGCAGAAATCAGGAGTATATTTTTAAGTCCACATTCCTAGAGCAAAAAAAAAAAAAGGCAGAAGAAACTCGACCTGAAATGTACAATAACAGAGCCTCAGCTTTCCCCTACCCTTGAAAGAAGAGCTCTGGGTTGACTTCAGCCATGAAAAGACATTTGTAATGCAGATTAAATCTGTTCATGTGGGGAATTCGCAGGGAATTACAAATGCATGTTGAATTCATGCTCTGCCTTTCTCAGCATTAATTTCACCTTGTAGACCAGCCCTCCATCTCGGTAAAAGCCGATGGGGGTCAGGCGCCAGATCCGCTCATGCCATTTGGAAACTTTGCTGGGCATCTGCTGGCACTCCCCTGTATCTGATGCCTTTGGAAACACGTCCTTAGGTGCTCGCCTCCTGTAAATGTGTGTGCTGCCACTGATTTATTCTGACTGGGAATGTGACCTCAGGTCTCTAATAATAAACACCAAGAGAACAAATCAAAACAATGCAAAATGTCTTGTGTACTTTCAGAACGACAAAGTTTAGTGCTTCTCATGCAAAGCCCTTTGTAATCAGGGGACATCTTTGAAAGCCTGATGCATCACTGGGAACTTTGGAAATCTCCTGGAGTGTTTCTGGACACCCTGAAAATGGTGTAGGTTTACACAGCCCCTGTGGTTGGGATTTATGCAAAATGCCACTTAAAACTGAAAGCAGGGACATAATTACTTTGGGGGACATTGTTGGATTTAAGTGAGGCTAATGTTGAAGTATGTTATTTCCATTTTATTTCCC
Organism: Athene cunicularia; assembly: GCF_003259725.1. Lineage (NCBI taxonomy): Eukaryota > Metazoa > Chordata > Aves > Strigiformes > Strigidae > Athene > Athene cunicularia. The sequence continues at coordinate 7,799,924 of NW_020799107.1, read as the reverse complement.
AGTGCACCCTAACATCAGCAGAAGCAGCTAGAAAATTTTCACATGCTTGGAGAAAGCAATGATGAGATATTTTAATACAACTCACTGGGTGCACCCAGTTGTACAAGGTGACATGCAAAATGCAGAAAAACCCTTAATTGCAATGATTGAAGATGGGTTTAAGCTCAGACCAGTGGAAGGGTACATTTCTGATTTTTTTTTTTTTTTTACAGATTCTGGATGATAGTAGTTTACAGGCATGTTGAAGCTGCTGTGATGCGAGCAGTGCCTTCAGATGTAGCTATGGTCAGGGTGGTTTGAGCATTTTGTAAAGGCTACAGCTTTGGCCTGCTATTCCTGCTGTGCAGAGGTTGTTCTGTGGTGACAAACCTAACATGGAACACAGGATGGATTTTCTGTGGTGTGTTGTGGGTTTAATTTTATTTTTAAAATTCATTTGGAGTGCTCAGTAGTGGCTGGAGTTTATTTTGCATTCAGAGCTGCTGCTCTATCTGCCTCATGCTTATTCAGCAACGCCGATCCCTGTCCTGGTCTTCTTGCTGATGGGCTGAGTGGCCTTGTTGAGCTCCTAATAGTGTTTTACAAATTTATCAGATGTCAGTAGCATGTTGCCCTTCTTAGTCGAGGGTATCTGGGTTTTTGTATCTCACTGACTTCAAGGTGGGCTCTAAACAAGATGATCCAGCTTTAGGTCTGATGGTGGATGCAAGACCAGGTCATTGGCTGATTTGTCCAAGCCGAAATGGGTTTGGCTTGTTGGTCCAAGATGTAGTGCTGAGCTTGGACCATGGGCCTCCCTTCCCTTGACCAGCGGTAGGTAGGTAGGTAGGTAAGCTCAGCCTAAATGAAGAGATGAGATAAGACTGAGTATGGAGTATACCAGTCTCAGCCATGGAGTTGGTCTGAGGTGCCACAGAACAGGTGTTTTAAGAGGAGGCGCGCTGACAGGCATGGGGAGAGAGTTCACTTACAGAGTTAATTTACCAGAGAAAACTGTTCGGAGCATTTCAGCTGATGGTGCACAGTGTTCCCCAAAGAAACAGTAACTCCTTGCCTAAAGCCAGCTTCAGCATGAATGCTGATGATTAATGCCTGGAGATCCCAGTGGTCTTGGAAGCAATATAGTTAAGTAAAAGGCAATGGGTTGGATAAAAGGTCTTAAATCAGACTAATGTTGGCAAATGTCACTTGAAAGAGAGGGATTTTAGAAGAAAAAAAAAGAAAAAATGGAGAGTAATTTAAAAATAAATTCAAAGGAGGGAAAGCAGACATTCCCACAAACTAATAAAATCTCTGTAAAAGAGGAAACGAGACCGCTCAGATTGAAATTTAATCACAGAAAGGATTTTATTGTAACAAGGAAAATTATAATTGGTACTTGAAAAAGGAGAGGTTTTTCTGCCTCTCAGCCCACACACGTCCGCTGGAGCCCAGTGCTGAGCAGGAGGGAAAGCATTGGGAAGGCAAGGAAGGGCCACAGCAGTTGTCCTATTAGTAATTAGTACAGACTCTGCCAAAAACTAAACCAGGTTCATTTAGAGAGGCAGTTGTGAACATTTCCTGTGCAGGTACCATGAAAACATTTCTCTAGCAGTTAGCATCTAGCTTCCTCATCGGCACAGTGCTGCCCAGGGATGCTACCTGCAGGGTCTTCATGGTGCTCCTCTACCAAGGTATGGCCTGGGGGGTGTCTTTGCAGCATTGGAAACACTTGTGGGGTTGTGCCACAACTATAGTTATACTTCAGACTCATTTAAGGCCACCTGAAAGATCAATAAAAGTAGAAATTACGTGAAATATAAATACATAAGTATTTCAGTGGCCAATAGATGAGTACCAGTGTGCACATCTTGTATTTCTTCTGAAAATTAGCAGGTATTGATATTTTTGTTACAGGAAAAAAAATCAGAGGAGAAATGTTGAAAAAAATCCCACCTGTTGTTTGTAGTTCAGCAGTACAGATCCTTCCAGGAGCAGGCTGACCATGAAGTTGGACTTTTAGTTTTGTTTAGAAACAATTACATCTACCTCAGAGCTCAAAATACGTCCATAGCTTCTTTTTAACAAGTCAATATTTCCTCTGCCATTCCTCTGCTGAATAGGTTGTTGTTTCCTTCCTGATTTGTTATAGATGCAATTCAAGCTGGGTTGGTTTGATTGATATGTTCCGTTTCTTTTCTCTATTTATGGTATTGAGCTCCTGGAGTCTCCACTGACTTAATTAGAGTATTTTGGAAAATAAGTATCATCAGCATTATTTTTTTCCCCCGTCCTAGTGGAAAAAAACAAAGTAGTACAATAGGAAAACATGTTGAAGCATACTTTAAAAGAAAAAAAATCCAGGTAGTTTGTGCATACAGTGGAGTTGGGAATGATGCTGACAACATTTAACATGTTCCCTTTTTAGTATTCTACCAACTGCAAGGTTTTTAAAAGAAATTAAGATTAACGTAATGTTTGACAGCTTTTACCACATTTAAAATTGCTGCTAGAATGCTCGATGGGCACAACTTGCATTCTGCTTCCTTAATTTGGTTTCTTAATCATTATTTTACATCCACTTCTGCTGAATTTTAGAAACGTTGTTCGCTTCATCTTGAATGCTCTTGTGGCTGATCACATCAGGAGGAGGGGATGCATTTCAAATGTCAGGGAGTGAGCATTAGCGTGTGGCCGCGCAAGCCACCTGACACGCTGTGAGACAGAAGATGAATTATGATTGTTGCTGTCAAAATATATGCAGTCCCACGTCAGTAGGTGCTCCGAGTCCTTCCCTGAATGCAGTGGATTACCAGGGGGCCACCAGTGGGTTGTTTGAAGAAGGTCACATAAATCTTTAAAAATGAATGTTCAATGGGAATATACGTCTTTGTGTCAGCACTGGAAGAGTTAATATGATTAGCATTAAAAAAAAAAAAAAAGAAAACACAAATTAAACCTCTTTATTTGGCCATAATATGCAGGGTAGACACAGCCTGTGCTATGTCTCCAGCTCTTTGTGCTGGCAGAGGTGTTTGGCTAGTGGGAATTAAGCAAAGAACTGTGCAAACATTGGGGAGCATCACGGAAATTATTCAACAGTCATTTTTTTGGTACTTTAGGATTAATTTGTAAATTTGCTTTTTGATAATCATTTGTAAAATAACTATAACCCTGAAATATTTCAGGTCGTGGCAAGATAGTGGTTTAAACACAGTGAGCCTGGTAAAATGAAGTCAATCAGAATAGATATATGACTTCTGTAGTATTTTATATTGCTTTGAAAAGGATGGTTTCAGAGAACTTAAAAAGAAAAGTAAGTCCCTGGCCTTCTACATTTGTGTCTAGTGCTGTTGAAGTCAGTGAGCTGTACTTCTGTGAACTCTCTGAGAACGTAAATACTTAATATTTTGTTTTTTCTTTAATATTTGGAATTAGTGCCTTTTTTAAAATTATCTCAACTGTTAAACAAAGAGCAGCAAAACATGCTTTTATGCTGTGTGTTTTTACAGCAAAGTATTTAAACTGGCCCGTTGAATAATTTCATGCTGCATTAAGTTGGGTAAGATCTTTCCGTATGCATCATTTTTAGTGCTTCCTATATCTTTGGCCATAAGCTTTTTAATTACCATGTGAGGAAATGTAAAATGAAATTTAATAAGAAATACTTTTTTTGTCATTTGACTTCATCCGATGCAGTGTTTCTCAGATGATGGAGTCAATGTCGGTTGCATGTTTTGTTTGGAAGTCACTGGATCACCTCTAGAGTAACTCTGACCTTTACTCACCAAAAGCTTCAAAAGCAGGTGCTGCGTGAAGAGGAGAGGTTTTATTAGGGCAGAAAGTTCAAACTCTGGAACCAAAAGAGCGCTTGTAATTCCAGCGCTCATAGTGATCCATTAAATCTCTAGGATTTGGGAATGAGCACCCCAGTGGAACAGGGAGCACTTGGGTTTGTCTCACCCGCCCTGTCCTTGGTCTGGGGCTTGCACGCAAAGCCCCAGCCGGGTTTCCTCTGCAATGGGCAGTGCTTCTCTTACCCCACCATGTTTTTTGGCTTCCAGAGGCCTTTTCATCTTTGCTCTGGTTTTGACCAGACATTGCAGTATTGAAATTATGGGCTTTCTCTGCCAAAGGTTTCCTCAAACCCAGTGTGGTTGGGTTTTGAGGAATTGGCATTTTCAGTGAAGGAAAGGGAAGATGGAGTCCAAAAAGATTCCTGGCTTGGTCTAATTTAGAGCTGTAGGCTTAAGATGGGCAGTCCTGGGACACTTTCCTTGGAGGTGTTTTTTAGACTAGACCTTTCCATAAATACTTAGCATTACATTTCTAATGCTGACATTCCCGCAGCTGTTATGAATACAAACCATGCTCGTAGTTGAACAAAAGGGAAACAAGGAAATGGAAGCTGATGAGCCTGTTGTATGTCTTAGAGAGATAAAGGAGAATAAAAGGTGAACTGAAGACTTGGTTTTCCTCCAGCTCTGAGCTGCAGGTCTCCTAATGCCCGTTTCCATGGCTCTCCCAGTGCCTGCAGGTGAAAGCCCCTTCCTTGGGAGCTGCTGCCTAATGGGCAATGGAATGATCCCCTGAGGCTTACCCACAGGTGTTTTAAATGTAGGATTAGGGCTCTGACTTGGTATATTGCCATCAAATAGCTTCCACACCATTTTAAAGATCTCTATCTGGAAAGTCTTTTGTTTTTGTGAATTTTGGTGTTGCAGATCAAATATACTTTTGAGATTTAAATTTATCTTGGATCTTGAATTTGCGAAGCCTTGTTATGGCCCCCAATCCTGCAAATAGTCTGACATGCCCTAGAAATTCACCTGTGAGGATGGATCCTTTTCAAAGTCAAAGATACTGAGCAGGTGAACAAGCCTCACCAGGTCTATCAGTGTTCCTTGAGGATGGACCCAAGGCTTTGCAGATTGTCCCAGTTGAACACAGATGGCTCCTGGGTTGCCTAATGATGATTTTGATTGGATGATAGCAAAGGGCTCTCATTTTAGCAATGCATTTGGTAACTACTGAGTGTTGTGGCAGAGCCGGTGAAGAAATCAAATCAGAAAAAGCCAAATCTTCCCCAGGCTGAAATTGATGCTGACTTGGTATTAAATTCAGATGTGAGTTGCTGAGCTTGGAAAGATGAAATGAAAACTAAGATCTTCTCAATGCTTTAGATTTTCTTTGGGATCTGTGAAAGCATTTTGTCAGACACACTGGCTGAAAGACTTGTAGGCTGTGTGGGGTACATATATTTATTGTAGCCCTGTGTGCTCTGCAGCTTAACCCAATCCTAGAGGGCTATAGGTGCTGCTCCAGTACCATCCCCTTCTTATCCTCAAATGCATATTATAGAGGAACTTGTGGCACCAACTAGGGTTTGTCTTCCATGCTGAACATTAAAAACACATGGGGAAAAAAGCAAAGATCAATGAAACTTGGAGGCTTAGAGTTCATCACCTGCAACGTCAGAAAGGAAAACCAAATTGTGACTGCAGCTGTAGGATTTGGAGACAGGTTATCCAGGTTGTTCACTTTGGGTTTCAGAGGTTCCCTTCTGCGTGGCTTGAAGGTCTGCTAACTCTGTGCACCTCAGGAATGTAAATCTCTGCTGCTGGCTTTGTCTCTGAGTAATTAATGCAGTGGTTGGTTATGGTCTTGTTGAGGATGAGCAGACATTGTTTTATTTCCTTTTAGTGGGTTTTTTTTGCTGGTTTTGTGGCTTTTGTTGGGTGTTTTTTGTTTTTTAATTCCAGTTCAAGTAGGTGGAATATTCTTCATTTTCTTTTATTATAAGGTAAACACAGTTACCATGATATATCTTCTCCAATTTCTGTTAGGACTGCGCTTTGAAACTATAGCCTATTTTTAGCCGAAAATCCTTAGAGAAAGTCTAAGAAGCCAGAAAATGCTTTAGTGAGAAAGTGATATGTTCAAATAAACCTTACAGAGATAGTGCTTACCCAGCAGATGAAAATATTAAGTCTGAGGATTGTTAGGCAGAAGAGTATCTCTGAATCTCTCGTTTCTTTCTATCTAAGGTAACCTGATTATCACTGTAATCTCTTTTGCTCTGTCAGTTTGAAAAGACGGTATCATCTGTCATTCTGGAGGAAAATACAAAACCTCCAAATAATTGTAGGCAAAAGCAAATATTCCTTATTTGAGCTTTAGTTTAAAAATGAGACTAATATTCATACAGCCAGAAGCATTTTATATATATATATATATATATATATATATATATATATATATACACATATAAAAAGAAGACACTGTTTTTTTTGAGAAAATCTGTGGTGCAAGGTTTATGCTCTGTATGGTTTCTGCAGGAGATAACCTGGGCTGTAGGGCCGTTATCTTTACTTTCTTAGCAGAGATCCTCTGCAAAGAGGCACAGACACCACCAGAGTGTGTCTAAGCACATGTGTGCCAGCACATACATTTATCTTCCAGAAGTGGACTTTGCCCATGCATAGGACTAAACTGTTGAAGAGCACTTGGGAAATAGGAGATATTTTGTTCCACCAGCTAAGATGCTTATGCAAATAACATTTAGATGGATTAGATAATAAATGAGGGGAATCCAATTATTTTTGGTTTGTTGGTCCATCCTGAGAAAACTACCCATAAGTCAGCAATAGCCTCTGTGATGTTGTAACTTATTTAGCAGAGAGTCCATTGAATCGGTTGGATTAACTTAAGTATTTCTATCCTCAAGACAACCAAAATCAGCACTGAGTGCCTCTCCCATAAGCATGGGGTGCATGAGCTGGATGACAGATGCATGCATATCACAGATTATTGTCCTCCGTGAGCATCCAGCTGGTGTCAGGTCTCTCCTGACCCTCCTGAACATCCCTGAGTGCTGGATGCAGTTTTGAGGTCTGACAAGGCGTCGGGTTCTGGCTGTGCTGAGCAGCCTCCGCCAGGACGAGGATGCCCAATTTGGGACAGCAGGTTTTTGGCCGATGTTGGTACAGCTGCTGCCCTTGCTGGCGGGGAGGGAGGACACCTGCGTGCCCCTCTGAATGAAGGCAGCCTTCACTTTGGGAGGGATTCCACTGAGGTTACCACAACAGCGCTGCCCCGCACGGAAGCGCGAAGAAAAGGCCGATGCTTTCTGCCACGCACGCTCGGTCGCATACTAAGGAAGCAGCAATGGGGGAATAATAAAAGGCACTGGCTCGGTGGCCGGCTTTGCTGCTATTCAGAGCTTGCCCAAATTAGCAAGGCTGGTGTAATCCATTCTGCACACCACAGTAATACGGTAATGTTTGAAATAGAGGGGGGGAAATCCTGGCCCCTTTACATTCGTGGGAGCTTTTTCCAATGAGGTCAGTGGAGCTTTCATCTCTTATGTTTAGCATTTAGTAGAAGAGTATTTCCTCAGCATCTGAATCTCATTTTGTGAAGCAAGAGAATAGCATTTTGTTTGTTTAACTGTACATGGTAACATAAGTAGTGATTTTCACAGTTGGAAGCAAAATTGGGATAGTTTCTTCTTGGTCTGTCTCAGTGGTTAACTGAGTAAAGTGGCTGGTGTAAACTCCTCTGAGCGATGCCTGTTGGAGGGAGCTGGAGCACCTGGGAAAGGCTTTGAAAATCAGTGAAGGTTCCCCTCTGCTCTCGCTTGCCACCGTTGGAGAAGGTTCCTCCTCTCAGCAGAGTTTCAGTGGCAAAACCCTGCTGTTGTTCAGAAGCAATACGAACAGCATCTCCTATGGTCATGTTCAGCCCAGATGGTTTCATCTCTCTCATGTTCTGTGTTGGCCATAAATTCGTGCTTGCAGCCTCAGGACACACAAGTGAAATCTTCTAGCTGTGGCAGTCTCTCACTAACACTGTCTGAGTCTGCTTTAGCCTGTTGGAGGGACACTTTCCATTAGATGTTAATAAATAAGAATTCAGTGGGAGTGAGTGATGTCTAGCCATTTCTGAGTAATTTCTTCAAATACTTAATAATAGACATGTCCCTAAATATCTTTGTCTCAGCCATAAGACTTTCAAGCTGTGACAACTGCTTCAGGATAAGAGTGGTGTGTATAGAAGTTTTTATTTCTTTTTAGAAGAAAAAAAAATATGTTTGCTTTGTATTTTGTTCCATGCATTTTCCCACTCGGTATAATTTGACCTGCAAATAAACCACTAGACCTCCAAGACAGACCTTTTTAGGTGTTATCTGTTTTTCGAGTCATGCCTGTTCTTTCTTTGTATCGCATCAACAGAGCCAAAGCATATAGACAGCGATAATAATCATAATTAAACACAATCTAACTTACAGGAGCTTAAAAACCAAGGGATACTGTTCCCCAGGGGACAAGGGATTATAACTAGTTCTGTTTCAGCTTGGTATCTGGTGTCTCTGGAGGTCTCTGTAGGCTGCAGATAATAATGTCACAAATTTTGCTGGCAGGTGTTGATCTCTCAAGACAGAAAGCATGCTCTCTCGGTGCACCTTTGAGCCTCTGTAGTCTGGTAAATAGCTTTCAGCAGCACTCTGGACAAGCTTTCCCTCTTCATTCAAGCCTGAGCTTCCCTGTAAATCATCTACCTAAATGTCTGGATGACTCTGAGGGAATTAAATTGGGGGGGGGGGGGGGG
>NW_020799107.1:7785861-7791285 GCF_003259725.1 Athene cunicularia | reverse complement strand
TTAAAAAAAAAAAAAAATTTTGTTTGAACTGACTGTATTTTTCACCTTGCTTAGCCATATAGCAATTTTCACAGAATCATCTAGGTTGGAAAGGACCCTGGAGATCATGTAGTCCAACCGTTCGCCTAGCACAGTTCCCACCTACAGCATATCCTTAAGCTCTAAATCGACCCTACTCTTGAACACCCCCAGGGATGGGGACTCCACCACCTCCCTGGGCAGCCCATTCCAACGCCCAACAACCCCTTCTGGAAAGGAATGCTTCCTAATATCTAGTCGGAACTTTCCCTGGCACAACTTGAGGCCATTCCCTCTTGTGCTGTTGCTTTCTACTAGGCTAAAGAGGCTCAAACCCAGCTTTTGTAGGATATTCCAGTGAATGAATTCTTCTATTCTAATGACATGCATGAACGTGTGAAGGTGTTTGCCTATTTGTAATGACATGCACCAGAGTTACATGTATTTTTTTTAAGAAATCCTCCCTACTTGAGAGAGTTTCTTGCCCTCTAGTTCTTACCCCAAGTCCATAGGATCTGGGAGTTTACTGTCCTTTGTGTCTGCCCAGCGCATACTCGTTCCTGGAGTAAGTGTGATGTGTTACTTGTAGTCTCAGTTTAAGGAAAAGTTTTCTTTCCCATCATTGTGGCACTTTAGCCAAATATTTGCAATGTAATTTCTAATGAAGTATAAATGAATCAACAATGTGATATAAATTTAATTTTCAAAAATATTCTATCATTCTACTTTCATTTTCTCCTTTACTTCCATGGCCTAGGCGGACTGGTAGGATTTGACAGATGCAGAGTGTGAAAGAGGTCGTTTTTGATTCAGTAGGTACAGCTTGAATTCCTTCATGAAGAATAGTTGCCCTCATTTTAAGCTGTCAAAACAGCACTTGATTGAGGCTGCAGTTAGCACAAGCACTGTGTGATGCGGAGAGTACTCTCAGTATTTAAGTCATGGCCATTTGGTCTCTGTCTTTTCTCTGGACTGCCTGTGGGTCTTCAACTAGGGAGGGATTGCCTCTATCCTTCCTCCCCTCTAGTGAGTTCGCCAACTTAGGTTGTATGGAACTGAAGGACATCATCTATTTCAACTCTGGACCAAATTAGGGCCAGTGTGGATTTGCAAGTCATTAAGGGCCCTGCTGATCACTGGGTAACCCTACCATGGGGATTTGTCCAGGTCAAAATGACTCATCAGAAACCATAACATGAACATTATCCCTGTGTTGTTGTGCTGGATAGTTTTCTGATAAAAATTAGTCTGGTTTTTATGCTTCATAACTAATTGATGACTTTAGGGTTGTTGGCCAAGATGTGCAGTGGGAACCGTTGGGTTGGTCCCAGATCATGCATCAGTGTTGTTAATAAGCAAAGACACATCACCACTTCCAATGTAGCTCACCAAGGGCATGCTCAGGTAATGAAACGTTTACAGTGTCTATTTGTGCAATTAAAAACTAGCTGAAGACAGAAATGCTGTAGTGCTAACTCTAGCCTCTGCTGTAATATCCCAGTGATCAGTATCTGGCTTTCCTAACAGTCTGAGGTGGTGAACTGCTGATCGTGTCCTTTCTAAATTCTCCATAGTTAGGTCTTGTGTTTACCTAAACAATTCAGCTCCTTTTTAGTGTATTGTAAGCACAATCGTTAGCTCCTGTGCTTTGCTAAGGAAAATGGAGTAAAACAGTGTGTTTTTTCTGCTTTGTTTTTTTTTAATATAATTAAGTTCAGCTTGGGTGAAAGACTGAGTCTGAGGTTCAGACTTTTCCCAAGGAAACAGAAAGGTCAGAAACTCTGAATATTGACACACTTTTTATGATGCAAGTTCATAACTGTCATGATTTTCAAGATGTGGAAGTTGTCAGGACTTCTGCTGTGTACTTCAGGAGAAGGGAAAGGATGCTCTTTATTAGAGATGTTGGGCTAACATTGACTTTGCCTGCAAGACTGCACTGTAAGAGCCTATTGTAGAGTGGAGCTGTCTTGGTAATGCTGCAGGTCACAGTATACCTCTGTGTTTCCATGTCCATTTTCTCCCCATGATCAACATTAAGTCATTCCCATAATTAATCAAAACCATTAATTTTTCCATAGTTGCCGAATTCCAGTCTGACGTTTCCACAGATTCTACTAAGCTATCTTGGAAGGATTAAAGTTCATTTAGTTGCCCATTTTGTTACTGCTGCAAGTGTCTTAATCTTACTGTGTTGTGTCATCTACAAGATTTGCTCTCTGCTCTTAAATAGAAGAGAATCCCAAAAGTTCACATATTTTATGTTGTTTATGTTAGGTTCAGTCATTCTTGACCTTACATTTCCATGCCTGTATGAACGCGATCCCTCAATAGTTTTAACCTGGAGAAGGTAACTTAGAACAAGCCTACTGTCAGAGGGCTTTGCAGTGATGTTCCTGATCAAGATCAGGTAACAGGCAGAATAGATATTGATGATTCGAAGGAATCTGCCAGCAAAGACTTTGTTGCTGCTGTTAATGCCAGAGGAGCTCTGTATGGGACTTTGCAGACTCTTGGCGGCTTTCAGGCAATTTTCGTTATAGAGTAAATAGATTTTATGGCCTTAAATGAGTGAAAGGTGCTCAATATTCTGGTTTATAAGGAAGCAAACTGTTAGATACATGGAGAAGGTGCTGTAGGGATGTTCAGGATGGTGAAGAAAATGGAGAGAGAAGGAGAAGAACTGATGCAGACTTAAAACTTTTTATATTATTTTCTCTGTACAGTTTTCAGAGTTTTTGACAGATGTGTGTGCAGCCATGAAATCAGCAGACAGGCAGCTTTGAACTGTGCAGTGAACGCACAAAGAATATTGATTCATCCAAGCTTTCGCTAACCTTGGTAATGAAATACTATAGAGTCCAGGATTTCAGATGGACAAACTGTTCTTCAACCTTTTCTGCAAAGTACTAATCACAAACTGGCTTTTCTTCAACAAAAGGCATCAGGACTTCTCTTTCCAGCAACCTTTTTTATTAAAGAGCTATGAATGTAGAAGAAATCTTCCTTTGTTGTGGGCAGACCTGAGGTCCTTTCTGTGCCCCTGTTCTGTCTAGTGCTGTTTGTTTGGTTACTGGGGTCCTTGGAGGGTGATTCTTAGAAAAAAAAAGAAGAAAATTCTGGAACACTAGTGTAACTTGTTATCTTTCTTCTACATAATAGAAGCTATTATGTGACTTTGTTATCATTTAGATTAGATTTTTTTTATATATAGAAGAAAGAGTTGTCTTTATTAATTTCCCCCAAGAAGAGATGAGCATCATCACAGGACATTTTGGAGTTTCTTTATGCTCTGACACTGCATTTCACATATGCAGTGATACAGTGAGGAAGCAGGATTTTTTCCTGAAGCAGGGTAGCAGTTCCACTACTCAATGTTTTAGGCTGGTACCCCATGCTTTCTCATGCAAGGTGTGCTCTTGGCTTTAGATCCAGCAGTGCAAAAAGAGGCAACTGAGTAGACTTGTTGAGGTCAAAAGTGTTCAACGGTTCCACACAGCTTTTCATTATCAGCTGAAGGAACTGTGTTTTTTACAGCATAAACTGATTTGTTCAGTTTCTCTGCTTCAAACGAGTAATTGGTAAGTGTTTCAGGTGAGCTTTTAGTTGGTTGCCAGCTCTGTGGTAGGAGTTTTTATCCAGGGCAGCAAGATGTAGGTGTCAAAAAGAGATCGGGAGGAGGGAGTGTGCAGTGGTGGTTAATGTTTGCAAGATGAATTCCAGTAAAGTTGTTCCTCCTGCCACTGCCACCAGTGGTGCTTATGAAGTCATGTATCTCTTGGAGGACTTGTTTTGGGGTGGTCACTATGCCATGCCTGTGGCACTCTCTTGAGTTTCTCTCCTTCTTGGGTTGAATTTGGATAGGGAAAACAAGCCTTGTTGTCTGGGCAGCCTGTGCACAGGGGCATGGCTGGGTGGTGATGGTGTGTGCCTTTGCAGCAGAATTGACCAAGTCTCTTTGCAGTCATTGCGTTTTCTGAGTGCTGAGCCCCCTTCCTTGGATTTGCCTGCCAGATGTTTCCCATTGAAGCCATATTGGTTTCCGTTGCTACCTTGAAAATCGACTTGAGGTGGAAATGAATATTGCAGTTACATCATTTACATAAATTAGTGTCATTTTCTCTTAGATACTCTGCCATTTTGGTAAAAAAATAACAGCAGTTTCAAAGTATTGCTTCTGAGTTGAGGGAAGGGCTATCTTTGTGACTTTTACACGCATGGCTCCCAGAGTGATATGCTGCCAAGGCAGAAATCTGAGCATCCTCGGAGGGCCAGGCAGTGGCTGGCAGGAGAGAGCAGAGGAAGCCCTGAAGCCCTCGACTTGTCTGCCATGGGCATCCCGAGATGCCCTTTGCCTCTGCGCTCCTGCAGCTGCCCTGAGTAGAGAAGAAGAAGCGGAGGTTGAGTGGAGAGTTCAGAAAGCAAGAAGAGGGCACAGCTTTGCAGGGAGTCGTTGTTCACAGGAGCCTAATGCTAGTACACAATAGTTAAATCGAACGATGTAAAATCCTTAATATAGTACTAGATGTTCTCTTTAGGAATCATGAAGCATGTAACATCCTTATGTTCTCCAAAGGGTTTATTTGGCAGCCTGTTAGCATCTCACTGTGACATGACTGAAGGGGGAATAACCAAAATAACAAGGAGGGAGAAAAAAGGCAGCAGTCACCAAATTGGAATAACAACTTCGTAGCACAGTATCTTTGAACCTGTGTCTCTTTTTCTTTCCTTTCCATGGATGGATAGCAGGGCTTAATGCCCTTGAAGACAACATTATGCTGGTCAGATTGTGATTGGGACTTCAGTAATTCTGCCTAAGGCTCCCAGTCGCTGCTGGATTTCAGTATGTCTGAAGATGAGCCAGTCCATGTAATCCAAGGCAGTGTTTGCTCATTCACTTTGGTCTTCTGCAATTATCCAGATTTTAGGCTGAGAAGCATCTTTCCAGCTAACTATGGCAAGCATGAAGTTGCAAGGTAAATATTTTAGACAACGGGATTGATATCCATGCTGTAGGTAAAGATTGCTGCTTACAAAGAGACAGTAAGTAGTCAGGATAGGAAAATAAAAGAAAGGGGGTGAACAAAGTAAAGGACTAGGGTATTCAAATAGCTGGTGGATTAAGTGCATATCTTTGGGTCTTTACTCTCTTGATTTAAAAACCAAAACAGCTTCCAGCTCATCTGTGATATTAGTTTTTATGCAGATACGTTTAATCCTATAGTTTCCATTTTCAGAACAAACAAAGATGTGTTTATTTTTCTTAAGCCTTTTTCCTATCTTCCCTGCAGTATTTTTTGAGCTAACGAACTAGGTAGACAGAAACCAGAGGAAAGCAGGAGTAGGGTGCTAATGACAACTTGTTGAAGGCAGCTCTGGGCCATGGGTTGATTTCCCCCCCCCCCC
>NW_020799107.1:7734872-7785811 GCF_003259725.1 Athene cunicularia | reverse complement strand
TTTCCCCCCCCCCCCCCCCAAGCAGGGGAACATCCCTGCCTGGTGGTTATAGAGGGGGGGTGCAGAAGGCCAGTGTGGTCCCCGCACCTCTGGGCAGGGTGTCACACGTGGACTATTCAGAACTGTGGGTACTTGGGGACAACATTACTAAAGAAGTGACCATTTTGCTATCACTGTTGCAATTTTCCATGTGTTTAATGGAAACTGCAAACCTGTGGCCATCCCCAGTAGGTGAGCATCTCACCACTTTGGAGTAGTCCCTCCTAGTGCATTGTCCTCTTTCTCATTAGCTTCTAGGTTGTGAATGTCCTGGAGTGCCTTTGGGATCCCCTCTGTTTGGGAAAGGGGTTGGATTACAGAAAACCAGGATAGGATGCAATGCTGTGAAAGCAATGCTAATGTTATGAAAAGGTGGTATGTGTTTTATAGAGGAATTCCAGAAAGAAGAGCGGCTGTAGGAAGCTATGGGAATTGTGGGAAACCTTTCAGTGTTTCCCCAATCCTCCTGCTGTTCTGTTTTATACTAAACATATTTTTTTCTTGCTCTGTTTGCTGTGTGTTGTACTGGGACGTTTTTTTCCTCCTCCCTGCTTCCTAGATTTTCCTCTTCCCTTGCCAAAAGCAGCACCATTAGATAAGGGGTTGCAGAACTTGCAATTCCATGCAAAACATGGGGAACACCCCTCTCTTGTAAGCCTTTTCTGTGTTATCTGTGCTTTTCAAAGTGCATCCTTTTATGTCTTCTTTTTATAACATCCCTAAAATTAATGTAAAGATTCAGTGTCTGTATGCCTAAATATATATATAGGTGTGTGTGCATTTCTCTGTGTATGAATATAAGTACACATAATCTGCTCTGTCAAGTTTCCCAACATATCTGTTGCTGAAGAGATGCTCTGTATCAGTCGCTTTGGCTGTTCCTGGCTTTCTGTGGTCGATGTTAACATGAATATTTAAACAATAATGAAGATACGGTTTCGCTGGTGTAATGTAATGCAATGCAGCAAAATCTTAAAGCTTTGGCTTGCCTGAGAAGTGCCACCTACCCCTAAAACCATGTGCAGTCGAGTTCACTCCTTTAAATGAAGGAATCTGCTATGTGACTTTGATTGCTGACAGATGGCAGCGGATAAGGGGGATGTGTACGCAGATTAACCTCTGTCATTTGAAATGCTGCCTAGCAATCGTATGTAGGCAGAATTTATAAAAGAAATTTAAACAGTACTGTAATATATCAAAAAAGTTAAAGGTGTAAGATGAGGTGGGTTCTAAGAGTCCAAACTTTGCAATATTTAAGAACTCTATACATATTAAGCATTTACTTGCCTGACTCCAGAATGTCTACTTTTAAAACCTTTAGAAAGTAATATTTTTATACAAATAATGCAATTATCCCTTACATTTACAATGCAGAGATACTCCAACTGTTAATTAAAAATCATGATGTGGGTGGAAGAAAGAATACCACTGGTCCTGCAGGTGCTGGTGGCTCAGGTGTGGTTCCTTATTTATGGATCCCCAGGAGCTTCACTAGGAAGAAGAAATACCAGTGTCCTCAGCCCATGGCCCCTCTTTGCAGGGAGAAAGAGTTGAAGAAGGGAAACTCTGCCACCCTGCTCTGGCATGAGTTCTCCTGGGACACTGCATGCATGCAGCAAAAGTTTGTTTTCTGTAAACGCTGCATCTGTCTTCGTGGCAATAACTGCTGGGAGGTGTTAGCCTTGGATTAGGGTTTGCCTTTTTTTTTTTTTTTTTAAATTACTGCATGTTATATACTCTGTGTGTGTATATATATTATATACACCTGTTGTTCCAGACAGAAATCTCACAGATGCATCGCTGGAAAAAAACCACACCCAATTGTAATCTCTGCAAATACTTAGATTTGCAATAATAATGTTTATAGCATAATAATTAATCAGCCTCTTCCCTGCAACCCAATTATTTTATACAGTGCCTCAGCTGATTTAATCAGTGCCCTTTCTAGCAAGTCTGTCCTTTTTCAAATGAATGAATTTCCAGCAGGATCAGGTTTTCTTTCTGACTTTTTATTGCTGGTTTCTGTAGAGATTATTTAATCGCTGTAAAACTGGTTTTCATACTTGCCATTCTTGATTATATTGCTACTTAACAAGCTGTATTAAATGCGTGAAAAAATCAAATCAGAAAATTGAGTACTAGACAGTAACAAGGAAAACCTTTTTTTTTTTCTTTCAGTACTGTTGCCACTGATGGGAAGTGTGTGTAATCAAGTTATTTTTGAATTATCTTCAAGCTGGGAGAAAAAGAAAACCTAAGATAGTGAATAATTTGGAAGTAACTACACAGCAATGCTGCTAAAAATGTTGGCATGTAACTTTATCTTGTGTATCTCGGTCTGTGCCTTCTCGGGTTTACCTTGTGCCTGCAACAGGACCTTATTTGTCTGGAGCCTGCCACAGTGTGGAGGTTTAAAGGTAGTTTGAGTGAAGTTAGTGCTGTGGAAAGAGACTCTTCCCCCTTGCTCTGATCTTGTCAAATCTTCCCCAGAAACGACAATTCTGGGTACTGCATGGCAGATCTGACCCGTGGTGTGCCCATGGGCTAGTGGGCAGCTGGTGATGCAAATTTTGGGTGGTTTCACAGCCCTAAAAAATGACTATAACAAAGAGGGGCCATGGCACATGGCTACAGTAGTGTTCTCCAGGGAGGGAAGCCCTCCCAAAGTACAGCACATCCCTGAGAATGGAAATTGGGTGCCTCTGAGGGCCAGAAATGAACATGGAGTTTCATCCTCATGTGGCTTCAGACAATGACAAAGCTCTTGGGGCTTCCTCAGTACATGGTCAGGGCTGGAGAATCGCAGCCTCTTTGGGCAGCAGGGTCTGACTGGCTAAATATAAATAGTCCTATCCTCTACTGTGGTGCTTGTTGTGACCCTCACTTGCTTTTCTGCAAGGAGAAAGGCGCTGCACAGGGGTCAGGTGCTTGATAAGGGACAGGAAGGGACAATGTAAAAAGACCAAGGCTTATGTGCCAGGTAGGATGCAGGTGCATGGGAGAAGATGGACAGTGCAGTGCAGAAGTGTCGTTCGCTGAGCAGAAACACAAGCAGCACCATCAGGACATAATAACTTGTTCACGAGGAAAGTTCCTTTCTAATGTCCATCATTTAATGGTTGGCTTATGCCCTTGAAGCGAGATGTCTTATATCTGTAATACATCCATGGTAATTTCATTCTGAAAGTACCCTATTTTATTAAGAACCAGCCATGAAGGCAAATATCAAATCTCCAGGTGGAAACTTGGCCTGGCAGGAGAGGATAAGAAGTTGCCATTAAGCAAGGCCAGGCTGGGGTGTCTCCTCTGACCAGGGGCGCAGCGTGGCACGGCCCATTTGTCACAGCAGGAATATAAATTTGTTTTCTATTACTGACATGTATTT
This sequence comes from Athene cunicularia, assembly GCF_003259725.1. Classification (NCBI taxonomy): domain Eukaryota; kingdom Metazoa; phylum Chordata; class Aves; order Strigiformes; family Strigidae; genus Athene; species Athene cunicularia. The sequence continues at coordinate 7,782,387 of NW_020799107.1, read as the reverse complement.
GTCCTTTCCTTTATTGCAGCAATAATTTCTTCAAAATACCTTTAAAAAAAAGAAAAAAGGAGGTGTAGAGAACATGAAAGTTTGATCTTAATTTTGTCCTAACCTTTACAAAATTGATTAAATTACTCCTGCAAGTAACACCAGCAGCCGTCTCAGCCTGAGCAGCGATGGCCTGTCAAGGTGCTTGTGAAAGGGGGTGAGCTCTCCACCTTTTCATAGTACTTAAAGCATGTAATGTTGGGTGCATTTAAACGACAACAAAAGGTGATGCATTGTTGTAGAGAAGCACAGAAATGTTAAACCAGTCTTGTTGAACTGGTGGTTAGTCTCTGCCACCATGGTGGAGTTTTTTTCCACTCATAAATTTTTATGCTGCTGTATAAAATACTGAGGCACTTCCGTGTGAAGATGTGGCATCAAATTATCAGAGAAAGTGGAGGAAGCAAGGTGTTTTACATCAGAGAAAAAGAATTGCTTTTCTCAAAGGCACGCGGCTTTGCCATAAACCTGGCAGCACGCTGGCGCCTGGGACAGAGCTGTAGGCAGGAGGCTGGGATTTAGCGTGCTTGTGATGGTGGTTTTACGGAGCAACTTGTGTCCGTGAAACTACCCCCCTGGAGCGGCTGGGCACGTTTTAAGCAAAGTGAGAGCAAATACAGAAGGTATGGAAATCGCCTGGCTGCTCACAGAGTCTCAGGCTGAAGGGAAGAGGAAAATGCCTTTTTGTTTCTGATCCCTTCTGCCAGAGTTGGAGGCGTTTTTCATGGGCCAGGTCACCACTAAGACTATTTTATCTCAGCACACCTGGAGGATGTTTTTTTCTTTTGCCAACTAGTCAGAGATTGTTAAACTGGGGGTGGTGGAAGGGCACAAAAACAATGTTGGTCTTTTTTGGGGTCAACTCCCTTCAGTAAACCTGAGCCTTTTAAAATATGCTAAAACATTTATATCCTCTATTGCACCCAATCATAGGTCCTATACATCTGCCATAGTGATTCACTGGGGAACCTCTTGCAGTGTCTGTTTGGTGTCACAGCAGATATATGTGGTGGGGAAGGTAAAGGGGAGGTGGGATTCTGTGTTGGCAAGTTAAGTGTCATACTTAAGTTTTCTGAAGCTGTATAGGTGTGAAACCAGGCTGATAGTTACTGAACTGCCACAGGAGGATTGACCTCTCCCTGCCCTTCCTAGGCTGATGTGTCCTGGTTGTATGGCCTGCTCCTAGTCTTGCATTTGAGGTCTTGGACCTGGAAGAAGCCACAGAACACTTCTGGCCCCCTGTTAAATGGCTACACCATATTTTGCTGTAGTAAATTGGGGTGATACACTGGTTCTGGAGGAGCTGATTCAGCTGACTTTGCAGAAAAATAAAAAAATTGGTTTTGTTGGTTCTTTTATTTTCTTAATTTTTTAAGGGAAGAACAAAACTGAAATCTCAGGGGAGAATGTGAATTTGTTCATCAGCCTTTTTAGTTCCTCTCTGCAGTGTTTCTTTCCCCTCCACCTCCACAAAAGCAGGCTGTCCCAGCCTGCGAGGATGCTGGGTGAGGATGCTTTAGTAGCAGGAGTTGAGAGTCTTGAGACAGAAGTAAGTGCATGTTATTGTTTTTAACAGATAAAAGTAGGAGCTCTAGTTGGAAACACCTGGGAAAGAGCATTTTGTGCATTTGTAAAAACTCTTGGGCAAAACTGCGTGTACTGGGAAGAGCAGAGGCAGCAGTACCAGGTATGGCCTTGGGGGACCTCTGGGGATATGGCAGCTCCAGCTCAGGAACTGGTTTCTTAACCTTCCTTAAAAATGTGTTGTGGTATTTTTTTGACTCCTTTGCTTTAGAGTATGGCTACATGGTTTAACTGCTTTAAGTCTTTTCTGTATAAAGAGTGACGCTCTGGGTGTGATGCCCTACTCATGAAAAACAGGTCACCAGGAAGTTTGGCAGCAGCATGGTGCTCACTCTTTTTGGTTTATCTTCATTCATCTTCACCTGTTTGCCTTCAAAATAAAGGGCTTTGAGTTACCCTCTGAGATGTTACTGCTGTTTTACTGAAGCATGCTGTGTATGGGCACGTAGATGCATGTCACTGTGCTGGAGGGAGGGGTAAAATTAAATGCTTACACAGCTTCAGTGCAGGGTTCACCAGCATAAAAATTGCAGTGGTAGTTGGTAGATGGGCAGTATTTGGAAGCTCTTAATCACTGTGGTGTTCACCCAGTAAAAAGTTGCTTCATGGTTGACACATAGAATCTGTCAGGCTGTAGATTGTGATTAAAAATACATTGATATCTGTGTAAAATGTTGCTTGTGTGGATGCTTGACTATTTCTCTTGCTTAACTTTTTATTAACTATTAACAGAGAAGTTAATAAATAAATTACTCAGGTGCAAAGTGAGAGGAGCAGGCAGAGAAGCAGAGATTTAGAGATGGGTTTCTTCAGCCTGGTGACTTGCTCTTGAGTTTTGTGCTGTGGTCCTCACGTTGTACTGAAATGGATAAAGGTGGGACTCAGTGGTGTGTACATAGTGGTGTTCAAATATTTTTCCCCATCTTGTAATTGAATGTTTGTTTGCATCAGCCACATGTTGGTGTGCAGACGTACCCATGCAGGTCTGTCAAAGAAAATAGCTTCTCAGGGGAGCACCTGCAGTGGGCACAGGGGATGGGGCGCCTTCCCCAACTCACCTTGGGAAAGCCATCTCCATGTGGCTTTCCTGGGGTCAAGAGCTGCAAGAGGGGAGCAGAAGGAGGTTGGACTCTGCCGTGGTGCTTGTGCCAAAAGCAGGTATTGGCCCCAAACGTGGAAGGACACAAAGTCCAACTGCCTCTTCTAGGAAAGCAAGCTTGTCTGTCTGCAGGGAATGGCAGGGGCCAAATTAATGTCTAACAGGAGTAGGCACAACTCATCACTGGTATCAATCACTTATTTATGGTGGTGACAGCTTTAAGCCTGAGTTCCTGAGTTCATTTAAACACCACTCAAATCGATGACATGTTTTGAAATACAGCAAGAATCACATTCATAGAAGAAAAATCCATAGAGGGTTATTAAATGTGGAGAAACAACCTGTGGCTCAGGAGGTCCCTCACCCCCAGCCGCTGGGGACCAGGGGAGGATTCTGAGAAATAGAGAGATGAATGATGGTATGTATTCCAAACACATCCCTGGTGGACCTTCATCAACTTAAGAGTCATCACAACAGGGTGAAGCCAGACGAGTTTTTTCACATGCCCTCTCACTGCCTTTCATGCCAGATTTGGAGCTGCCTGTTCCCCAGACTCACCCCTACCCCCCTTAGGTTTCCCCACACAAAACCCTCTTTCAGCAGATTCCTTATCTGCTATCAAGGGAGTGTTTACAGCAGCTAAAGCTCTTAAGTGCCTTGTCTCAGAGACTGATGGCTATAATTAAAGTAGTGCTTTTCAGCCCTCTGCTCTTCTCTGAATTGCTGGGAAGCGGGGAACAGGGTTTTGTGCCAGCCAACAGGAACCCTGGAAATCCATGTTCAGCAATTTGGTGTGTATTATTTCTTTGGCTTGTTAGCACATCCGCGCTGCTGGGTGCAGGTACCTAGCTCATAAAAACCTCCAGGTAGGGGAGAGAATTGCCTGACAGTTGTAGGTCATTTTTTTTTTTCCTTCTGTGCTGAAAAAAAGTGCATCATTATGTGATGTAATTTAATCAACATAACCTCCCCGTATGTTGATTTATGAAATGATGGGGAAGGGTAGTAGGATATTATCATTTGGGATTAAAGAAAAAAATAATGAATTAAGAGATTTCTCCTGTACTACAATTATGGATGAAATAGCAGAAAACGGCATCCAGCTAAAAAGGCAGACACAGAGATTGTGGCTGGTAATCACAGTGACACCAGGATGAGTTTTTCTAGAAGTGCTGTGAAATTGTGCAGTAAATTACGTTACACGAGATGTATTATTCCCTGGTTTAGTAAATAAGCCTCCTGACAGGAGGCCCCGGCGAGGCAGATGCAGATAGCTTCACTGCTGTGCCGGAGCTGGGCCTCAATGCAGTGTGGTGAGGCTCTGGCAGTCTGGGAGCAAAGTACGCCGGGAGATGCTGCCGAGGGCTTGTGCACTCACACGGCTGCTGTCACCCTCTTCGCTGTCTTTTCCTTTTATCATCTCTTCAGTTGGGCCTCTCTGTTCCCAGCTTGTTCAAAGTCTGGTTCTGTTTTATGGTCCTGCAAGGCCTGTTTCTGCAGGCGAGCAAGCATCACCTGAGCACCACGCAGCTGCAGCCCAGCAGTGCCCCATCAGCAGCCATCTCACAGCCCATTCATGGAGGATGTCTCACTCTCTGATACCTTCATCTGCCTGTGGCATGGGCTGATGCCTCCTGGAAACCCTATGGTACTAGCAGTGCTTGGTGCAGGCAGCGTGCTTTTGCCCTGGCTGTTCCAGGTAGGAGACCAGAGCGGCTGCTCCTGGCTGTGTCCGAGGCTGGATCCTAGGACTTTGCTTCGTTTTTTAACCTGGGAAATGTGTAATAACTATTAAAGAAACTGAACGAAGGTCATCAGGGTTTGACCTCTGGATAAAAATAAGACAATTTGTTCTGAAAGCAATAATGCAATCAGAGCATCCAAAAAGTCAGCTCATGCGTGAAGCCACGGAGTGCGTCAGGTGGAAGCTGCTTCCTTAGCCTCCAGCACCTGTATCCATTACTCAAATTAGCACTTAGCAGAAGAGGGGCTCTTCCCCCCACTGTGCTCAGTGGCTCCTTGCTCCTACCAGGAGGGGATAAACGAGCAATCATCTGTCTGAACCCGTTATGTACTGTTGTGTGGGTAATCACTGCTGCACATCACCTCCCTGGTAGTAGGTGCTCTCCAGGAGCTGAGGGATGGTATTACAATATCTTCAAGTGATTTAATGATAAGATAAAAAAATGTGATCAATATTCAGTTGACTTAAAATTTCAGTATTCAGTTGTAGTGTTTGATTATATGTAGCAGCTTTCTGCCCCACAGTAGCTGTTAGCATCATTTGCCATGGCATCCTCTTCGTACAGCACTGAAACCTTGGGCTGTAGTTTACTGTCCAAATCCTGTTTTCACTGAGACGCCCCCATAAGCAATGAAAATAAATGTACTGATATGTTGATTTGGAGATTTCTTTAGTAAAGAGGTGTTTAATAAGCACCTACCAATGTAAACAAATAGAGTTCTTTGAGTCACAGCTGGTGTTGCAAATTTTTCTCCCTTGATTATCGAGGAATATATTCTGCATGGAAGAATTCACAGCTTACAAAGACATCTGGTTGCTAAATAATATAATTAAAGTAAATACAGCATAACAGGGACCTACTCCCATGTTCTTAATGAGCACAAAGTAGGTTTTGGATGAGGGAAATGCATTAGCTGGTGGAGGGAAGGAATAAGGAAAGAACAAAGAAAAGCTATGGGAGGAAACCAGAGAGAAAGGGGAAAATGAATGCGGGAGGTAGCTGGTGGTGGGGCCGTGATCATAGCAGTAGACCCAGGCAGTCCCTCAAAACTGGTAGGGCACTGTCTTGTGGGATATCTAGCTGTGTTGCTCAAAGTTTAGAGGCTCTTTTTCTCCCTATAAGTATAAAGGGCATTTTTCTTCCTAAGCGATTGGCTTTTACTTTTTACTGTGTTAGTAATTTTTGAGAGTGAAAAGCCAACTGTTGACAAATCTGTGCAAAGTTGTGCTTTTTAGTTATCGAAGACAAACTGCTCACAGGTGGAAACCAGTTAGCTGGACTTGGCTGACCTGCTCTTTGCAAGCCACAGTGCTTGAGTAGCCCACTTGGGAAGCTCCAGTTTTTCCAGCTAAAGGATCAGGGCAGAGGTAGTGGTAACCTTGAGCCATCATCTTTTCCCATGGGCAAAGCTGAGGCACTGCCATTGTCTAATGCCAGGGAAAGAAGGTTTCCCCTTTGCTCTGTAACAAAACCACCATGGCATTTGTGAGAGTGTTCCTGTAGGGTCTCATCCCCAGGGCTTGTGGCCATATGGATATGCTGACCCTGCTGTGTGATGGGTGTTGCTTTTGGTCTGAGCTTTGCTTTCTCTCGCTTGCTTGCAGTGGGATCCTTTTCCTTCAGTAACTCATCTCATCTCAGTGATCGTTTTGAAGATGTACTCAGAGGTTATTATTTTTTGACATTACTAAAGGTGCACACTGTTCAGCTGTAAGGGTAAATCCATACTTTTCCAGAAAGTTTTGGGGGAATCATCAAGCCAAGGGTATTCTTCCCACTCCATTGTAGAGCTGGGTTATTTTGGCAGAAATACCTGTTTGAGAGATCCTGACAGAGCAGACTACCCTGAGGGTGATTTTTCAGGCATGGTTTGGAGAACCTCTGTTGAGATAATAAACCCCATGTCTGTTTGCTTGCAAGCCTTGCGCCACCCGTTCAATCCTCGTTGTCTCTAATATTGTACCAAGTAGGAATTAAAGGTAGCAGTAACTTACCTTGCTCTGGCATCAGCATGTCTCTTAAGGTTCCCAGAATGGACAGTGCTTGTTGTTTGTGCAAGCTTGCTGCCGAAGGACGATGCATCACGTTGGTTTGGAGAGGGAAGCACAGAGAGGCTGTCACTTGGGGCTGCTGGGGGAGGTGCAGAATAGGAGGAATCACTCATCCATTTTCTTTACAACTACACACAAATTACAGCAAATAAAAGCGTGAATCCTGGTTGTTTCTATTCTCTTACTAGCTGCATCTCCCACAAAGTGTTCTGCGGCTATGTTATTACAGATCTCTGTGAGAAACCATCATGGGGTTTAAGTGATTTACCAATTGGGAGGAAAAGTTAGGCAAGATGGTACTACTAGAACAAGGACTCTGGTTTTGTGGAAACCAGGCGAAAACTGTCCTTTTATACATTATTACATGAACCTTTCATCTACTGTGCTCTAAGCAAGATTTTCCTATCTAATACCCTGCTACCAAATACATTTTCAATGCAACCTAAGATAATATATTTCTTTACTGACTGTGTTACTGTAATTTTTGTATGACTGGTTGAATATAGTGATCTGCTGGTGCATGGGCATTGCACTGAAGTATGGGTTCCCCTCAACAGCAGTGTGCAGGAGTGCAATGTCACATACAGAAATCTTTACGGTAAAACTCTCTGGTGAACTTCTAGTATGAAAGGCAAAGTGACCCAAACCATAAAACCCAAATATCCAACTGCTATCACCCAAAACATTTCATACATGTGTTTTGTCCACTGTTCTTGAGTTAGTATGAGATGGAAAAATTCATAAGGTCTTTCATTTTCCTCCTATACGTATGTGATTTTGTACACGAGGGGGATGCTCAGACCTATGTGGGAGCAACAGGCAGAGTGGGGCAGGAGCAAGCAGAAGTATCAGTGTTTAGCTTACTAACACAATAACTACACTGCCAAATATCATCCTTGTGTTCCCAGGTGGTACGTGCTTTGCTGCTGTGTAGTGCTGGTTCCCGAGAGGAGCAAACCTGAGAAATTGAAGCTTTTCTTACACATCTTTGACTGCACAGACCACATACTGAGTAAATTCTCTGTTAGTCTGCTCCTGCATTGAAACCTTTGTGTGAAGAACTGATTTATTCCCTGCTTAAATGTGCAGAGCAGTAGCATATGTGAAAACACATGCAAGAAATGTAAGGTGTGGGCTTTCTGTTGTGTTTTGTGGGTTGTTTGTTTTTTTTTGTTTTGTTTTGGTTTTTTTTAATGGGGTTAGTTGCCCTTGTAATGGAGAACATTTGTTTATGTGGTGTTCTGATAGCTCTTGGAGCTGCATGGGGAAGCAATTTGCCTTTGGGGACAAATGTCTAAAGATAAATTAGTTTTTCATGGTGTTCATACCTGAGTCACAGAGGGGTGGAAATTCAGTACACTGCCCCCAAGAACTACCCGTGTGAAGTCAACTGTCTTTGGATAGTGCCTCCAGGCTCCCCATGCCTTTTGAACAAAACTCAGAGTAAAGGGCAATACAACAGAGAAGAAATTGCAAACACTGGTGCATTCTGAGCCTGAGGATGGAACGTGGGGGGAATTTCCAGCCCCAGTGGTCCCAGGAGGGTAAGAAGCAGCACATCGCAAATCCCCAAGCAAGGAGCTCTCTGAGCCCCAAGTGCTACACAAGCTCCACTTTATTAAGTGGGCAGCCTTGCAAACCATACAGACTTATTGTAGGTATTGGCTGTGTAGGATTAGATGGCCTTTTTTTGGTTTAGTTACTTTTTCTTTGTGTGTGTGTGTGTGTGTGTGTGTGTGTGTGTGTTACAGAAAAATGGTGGAGATAGTTCAGAGTGGTGCAGGCAAGGTAGGTGCCTAACAGGGAGAGAAGTCAGCAGCGATGGCTGTGCATGTCCAGACAGCGTTAGCAGCACTTTCTCTCATTTTTATAGGATTTTCCAGGGCTTTTCAAAAGGCTAAATTTGGGAAAAGGTGACACAGCAACAATTTAAGGACTGCCAGAGGTTTTCAGTGGTGTAGAGCTTTGCTGTGAAGTGACGTATGGAGAAAAATACTGATCCTGGAGCCAGTCTAAATTTATCACTGTGTCACAATAGATAGTTAAATTTAAATGTGTGTCCAGCACTTGCCATTTCAGTAGGCTACAATCAGCTTGAATTGATATTACCTGAATAAATCAAAGAGCTGAATAGCACATCCATTTCTTATACAACAGAGCAGTGCACATTATCAGAGGGTGAAAGCAGTTGGTGCAGAGGCTCTGCCTGGTGTTATTGTAACCACAACTCAACACTGCAGTATAAAAGAACAAATTTTTGTATGTTGTGGACTTCTCCAAAATGGAAAGTTCTTGCCACTTGCAGTGTCCAAGCTGGTAAATTACTGTGAATGCTTGTACAGAGATAACATAATCTGTTGGATGGTTACTGAGCAGCTGTACGTACCATCATCTGCCCAGGCTGGCCCTATTTACATGACTGTGGATAGGACATTCTTCACAGTAATTAAAAATTACAAACAATTTGATGGGGCTGCATACAGTCTTGGGACAGGCCAGACTCAGGCAACACCCAGCACTTGTGCCTCCCTGTGGTACATCTGTATTTTTTCCTAAGGAAAAGTTTGTTCTTGTTACTAGTCGAGATCATATGTTTTTTTGAAGTGGATTTCCTGACTGTCCTCACTTAGTGTGCTTGGGTTCATGCCTTGGGGTGTCTGTCCTCAATTTCCTTGGGGTAAAACTTCACTGGACAATGTGCTCCAAATCTCTGTTGAGGCTCTCTAGTTGCTCACAAATGTTTAGTGCATGGGATTGGGTTGGACTTAGTCTGCATTGAAACTCCCAAAATGGATATGCTGTGGGTGTTGGGTCCTGCGTGCTGCTTTGTTTCATTCTGCAGGTGCGCTGGCATTGCTGACCTGCGTAGGTGCCGTATGTGCACCCCAGGACATACGTATTTAGTGCAGGGAAAGGAGTGACTCTGGTTTTCTTTGCTTTTCCTGTACCAAGATATTTCCACCCATTATGGTGTGAGAGTGTTGGATGAGGGAGGAGGTCTCCTTACATGCTGTCTGTTCACTCTGGACAGCCTTTTACTGCTTGCTGTCCTCTGCTCATTGCTGCTTTCCTACCAGATACCAAGAAAACCTCCATATTATATCCATCTGATTCAGTTGGGTTTTTTTTTGAGAAAACAAACTGCTTCCCATCTTACAGCTCCACCAGCTTTGTGAAGTCTTGTGGTTCTTCTTAGACATGTACGTAGATAATCACATCTTTGCTTTCTTCTTGTCTTTTCAACCCATTATGAATCTTCTGCTGCTGTCTTGCCTAATTTGTTTCTTCCTCTGATTCTCCTCATTAAATAAATTGCAGCCAGAATGTACTGTCAGATGAACAGTAAATTAATATATTGCAGCCCAAACTTCAGAAAGGAAAAAATAATTTAACTACAATGACCCAGGTCCTCATCCCATCACAGTCAGTGATGAAACGGCTATTGACTTAATTGGGAACGAGGCACTGCTCCCCCAATTTCAAGTTGCTTCTTTATTACCATTAATAACTTGGGTTTCCCAGTTTGTATAGTGAACAGTTGCTCTGGTTGGCCAAAACCTTGCTCCTTTGAAGTTATAATGGTTAAGGAGGTTTCACGGCTATAGGCCAGCAACCTCCTTGATTGATCTGGTACAGGGAAGTACCAACTCCATCGGGGGAAATTGAAAGAAACTCTGTAATATGAGATAGGAAATAACATACCAAATGGGTATAAAACGCATTCATTTGGCTCTGACTTTTTTTTTGTTTAAGTTCTAAAGAGAAAGCCATATGGAGATTATCTTTCTGTTTTATATAATGAAATACAGGAGCTCGGGGGCAGAATTGTAAATGATGCAGTTATGAGTTTACTTTGCACTCATAGGTATGTTCCCTTATGTTGTTATATGGCTGCTCCTAGGAATCAAATATTTAAGTTTACATTGCACTACTTTTGATGGCTGGAAGCCTTCGTTTTTTTAGATGATGCTATACATCAGGTTTACAGTTCTCCTGGTAGTTTAAAGGAAAAGGAGAACATGCTCTCATGACTCTCAACAAGACCTTAAAACTCTCTGGCACTCTCTTTTCCTGGAGGACAAGATATATTCTGATTATCTACAAGTGTACATTTTTCAGTGGCTGCAATTTTTGGTGCTGTCTGGAAAGCAAGGCTACTTATTTTGATAGAGAGAGGGTTTCTGTCCTTCTTGACTTTAGTAAAAAAAATAAAAGAGCATTTCAGTTCTTTTCCTCTTCAGCATATACACCATGTCATTATACAATAAACGTGTTATTTTCTCTTGAACTTTTTCTCCTGAAACACCTTTTCCTTTCAGTCAGTCACTGTTGTAGAAGTGTTTCTGGCACTACACACTGCAGCATCTTTGTTCTGCAAACAACAGTGAACTAGAGGCAACACTGAAGCTAGATTTGAAACCTTTCATTGAAAAAAGGAAAGGACAAACTCTATACTTGTATGTTAGTGCAGGAGTCATGATCTAAAGCACATCACAGACTGGATTTTTGTTTGTTCATTTTTCTATCATGCATCATGACTTAGTCATGTTCCCATGATCTGATGGAGTAAAAATGAAGTTATGTATCTGGAGGACTTTTGCTGTAGCACCTCATCACCTACCAGGAATGTCTTTGCACCTCTTTTTGTGCCACTGCTGGTTTTCCAAGTGTGTTGACCAGCTTTCTGGATTTCAGGGCATCATGGTTCAGTCCAGGCTTGCCTTTGCTGCCTTGGGGAGTTAAAATGAGCTGTATGGGGTGGTACCCCATGGCACAGCAGCCACGAGGCAGACAGCACGCCTGAGCTTGGGAGCACCTACATACCCCTTACTGTGCTGTAAATTCAGACTGCACTATGGGGAAGTAATTTTGATTATTCAAAGGTGTTGCTCTTGCTGCCAAAATACACATATTTTTCTGTATGTTCTTAGTTTTTGCTTGAGTCTATTCTGAATATAAAAGAAATGGCGAGTGCAACTATGATACAGATTGGATCTCTTGCTGGGGAAAATGCTGCGTCCCTACAGAAAACAATGCCCACTGAACTGCTGCAGAAGAGGGCGTTTGCCAGCTGAGAGGGAGTTATTTTGTGGAGGAAGAGCAATGAACTGCAGCCATGGGTGCCGGTGTTGCCCCACTGCTACAGGTACTCTGGGAGCCCTGCCCGAGTCTGGCCTCAGCCCTACCATTTACTACATTTACTCCCAGGGTACGTGGCTGCAGAATCAGGGCCACGTTGCAAACATAGAGGAAATTGCTGATCTGAACCTGCCACAGTTTCCCCAAAGCTGAGTCCTACCCCGAGCTAAGACATACGGCATCCTGCTGTCAGGGGACACAGAAAGTCACCTCCATCCTGGCAGGACTGTGCTGCAAAACATCTGTGTCCAGGACGCCAGCAGACAATGGGTGCTTTAGTGCATCTCCTGGGCTCCCTCTGCAGCCACGGCGTCGGGAGCTGGCTGATGTCTTCGTGGACTTTTTCTCACCCTGGGAGTAAACCAAAGGAGTGAGAGGAAATTAATAAATGTTAATATATGCAAGTTCAATTGAGAAGCGCTTGTTTTCATCAACTGCTGTTTGAAGACAGACTTAAGTATGTTTGTAAGCTCAAATGTTGGCTTTCTAAAGCTGTTGCACAAATACAAGGATCTTGCTACCGTTAAAGAGGTTTAGAGCTGTGAGCTGTTCAGAACCCAAAAATCTAAGGGTGAATAATGTGGCTGGGATTCAATAAAGCCTATTAAAGATAATTATTTTCTACTCAATAGCTTAAGCTAAGCTTAAGCCAAGTCAGCCTTCAAATCCTGACTCATGCACTTATTTTGTGGGTAGCTCCAGCACCCATGCACCCAGCCTTCTACATTATTTGAAACAAGTAGAAGCAATCTCGATCTTATTACTGTTATCATGTGGATTAATATGTTTTTCCTCCAGATCTTGCAAAGGCTTCACCTGTGGTTTGAGGAGTTCTGTATGCTGCTGAGGGAGTCTGGCTGTTCCTGTTGTTCATCTCACCATCTCCAACACTGAGGAGTCTTGGGGGAATGTGATCTCTGAAAGCAAAACTGAGAGTTATGTTTAAAAATTATATGTTAAAAGTCCTGCATTTCCAGGGAATCTGTCTAAGACATCTTTGCATTCCAAAGCTCAAGTGACATCCACTTTAGAAATATTTTTAAAATTATTAAACTGTTAAATCAAGGTTGTTTCTGTAAATTAATTACACTTGAGAGGTAAGTGCAACATAATTTAAAAGTTATAAACTGGAGCAGTTTTTCAAGATTGGTGGAAAAGTCTGAAGGCTGTGCACTTGTTTTTAAATGTAGTCATGGTTACTTGGCTTCTGTCTTACAGAAAAGTTTGTGCCTAATCCACCAGGTAGGTAGGAAAGATAAGACCTGTTAACTACAATGAGTAGCTGGAAAACCTTGAACAAGCGTACTTTGAGAAGGGATGCATATTAATAAATACACATGATTTCAGTAGGTGAGCTCACACAGAGCAATCTGCATGCTGAGCATCTCTGCCTCTTTCTCTGCATGCAAACCCAAAATAAGGTTGTTTCTTCAGAGGTGTGGTGATCAAGGTATGGGAATGAGGACGTCCTTGAGTTCAAAGTGAAATCCCTTCTTGAAAGCAGGATACGAGGGTCCTTGTGTTCTAGTTAATTAGTTCTTGTGATTTCCTATGGAAATGGCCCTTTCATTATTTCAGCAGTAGCAAAATTGAAACGTGGTCCCTACTCAATGGCAAGAACAATAAGCTCATTGTGATATGCCACAGAGCACTAACCTTTCTTAAATATAGATTCAGATCTGTAATATCGGGCATAGCATGCTGATTATGCTGTCTGAGACCTTTGCAAACCAGTTTTCTCTAATTGAGATAAAACCTGGAAAAACAGACTGTCCTGTAGCTCTGATCTCCCAGGGAGAGGAGACAAGCATCCCTTGTCATAGCATGACATGTATTTGTGTAGCGCCTTCCACTCTCCTCCCCGCCTTAACCAGGGTTTATTTTAACCTACTTGGGGTTCAATAGTGAGCAAAAACCTTTTATGACTGAAGTGCAGCATTGAGCCACTGGCGCCGGCTCTGTGTTTGGACTGACACAGGCTCTGTCTGCTCACAGAACACTATTGATTTGGTCAGCACAGATGCCGATTCACAGGCAAGGGGCTGGCTAGCAGCACCCGTGGCTGTGGATTGTGCAGGAGTGCCCGGGGTTGGTATCCTTCCCCTTGGGAAAAATGGGCCACTTCAAAGGCGTTTGTATATCAAAACCCAGCTGAGGGACAGGGAAACAGAAACCTGAGTATGGGGGCTTTTCTGTTTTAGAAGTGTGCAAGAAGGGAGTATTGTGATTCTGAGCAGATTAATTTCAGGTTTTTGTTGTGGGGTTTTTTTTCTTCCCCACTTACTAGTGCATTTAGCAAAGTTAAATAAAAATGCAAGAAGCTGTTCGATGTGATCATGCTGTGTCAGATATTTCAGGCAGCCCTGGTTGTGGCCAAGAGAGGCTGTAAAAATCTAAACTGAGTAAAGCACCCTTTGTATGCAGAGACTATGGACATCTCCCAAGGGTAGTAATTTTTAAGAAAATAATCCCACTTAGTTGTTTATTTTAATCAGAAACAACATCAGGAAACTTTAGAAGTAACATCACCCTCACTTCTTGAGGTGCTTTTACAGAAAAACTAGAAGGTGGAGAAGCAATTGGATGTGCATGTTGCATTTCAGAAATTGTAGCTTGGACTTTCTTTGGTTGCATATTTATATTAAGTAAATATTCTTTCTGCATAACGCTCTTATAGCCGAAAGAAAATCTTTACGCAAGAAGGTGATAGAAATATTTTAGATGGTATTCTACAGTTTGTAGATAATGCAAAGCTGCAGTGCTTGGGTATTAATTCTGGTGTAAGAAGAGATAAATAGGAGGCTGGGGATGGTTTCTCTAAATGCATTAGGAGGGTTTCATTTCACTGCCTGATAGTGATGGAGAATGGAGAGGAACTGCCATTTTAGGAATATTTTGACCATGATTCCACCAGTAGAAAAAAATGCACAGGACCAGCTCTGGAAAGTGAGATTTATGTTGTTTGCTGCACACAGCATTCAAGGCCAGAGGATAAGAGAGTAAGCACTGGTATAAATTAAGCAAATAGCATGGTTGTGGACTCTTGAACAAAGCATTGATTAAAATTTGGAAGCTGGGAAGGGTTTATTCTATCTAGGGCAGCCCAGAGAACCTGTGTGGTCTCCTGGGCAAGGGTTGTGGTTAAAGGGGACACTTGGGAGAAAGAGCGAGGAGAGGGGAGGCAGCACTCTCAGGAGGGCTTTCAGGAAAGCAGAGCAGTGCACAGTATTTGGGGGCTTGGTGAAAAGAGAATCGAGCCTTAGGACTATAAAGCTTGACAACTACTAAGAGCTGCCTCCCACAAGGGCTCTGCAGAGAGCTGTGATGGTTATTTTCCCATTCTGTTTTTTATTTGTCATTCCAGAAGTAGGAAGGCAATGCCCAAAGTCTAATGCAAAATAAAACAGAGCAATTCTTGATTGTGCCACACAGTCAAGTGAAAAATTCTATAACTGGGACTCCAGTTTAAGGCAACATCTGAGCCAAACCAAAGAGGAACCTGGCTCCAGGTTGTGTGGCAGAGCCCTCGGGGCTGCCTTCAGGAGGAGACCTGAGTGCGATCTGCTCAGAAGCCTCCAACAAGGAAGGCTGATCAGAAAAAGTGAGTTTTTTATAGACTTTAGAGTGGCTGTGCTGCTTTGAATGTACCTAAAGTGTCCAAAGTTCAGCAGCTTGTTAGGGCGATGGGCAGAGTTCTGTTCCCTTTCCTTGCCAGAATTGCTGGGGCTCATATAAGATTAACTCTTCCGGTATCAAAGATATTACCTAGGTAAAGAAAAATTGGCTGATGAAATACTAGATTCTTTTAGAAATGTTGTCCTCGGCACTGAATTAGTCAGGAGGCCTGGGAAATAAAACTGAGTCACAGTGTTTACGCCCTCTAAAAGGTAATGCTCATTTGTCCCCTCCCTGAGGGTTATGCTTTTTCAAAAGCTAATGTGTGAGCATTACTTGCTCCTTCAGCAGCTCCTGGCCCCTGAATACACTGGCAGAAATGGCTGAGGGAGATGGGGGCTGCACTTCCCTCTGATGGCCGCCCATCGCCCCGCTGCTGATACTACTGGCTGTGAAGGCTCTGGTTAGACTTTGAGTAACATGCTTTATTTACCAATTATGGTATACAAATAGTCAGAAACAGCAAGAGAAACAATACTCTCTTCCAAAAAGATAGAGACACTTGTATCTGGGACTGGGAAACGAGCTGTGCTCCAGGAGAGGCTTCCCAGCCAGCAAGCCCAGCCTAGCGCAGCATGGTCACCCACTCCACACTCTGCCTCGGCTTCTCTGAAGAACAGTGGCACATCCCTGTTCACAATGCAGCACTGCTTTGAAGGCTAAAACCCTGCTCAGATGTGAGAAATTATCTTGTAAGTTGATAGGCACCAGCAACATCTGGCAAGTTGTGCTAAATGGATTCTCAGAATGAGGGGTGGCATCAGAACTGGGCCAAAAATAGGGATTTTTTGGAAGGTCTTTGAAAAGACAAGTGGTGCTATTACCAAAAACGAAGTCAGAACAAGGGCACAGTGCCCCAGCAAGGTCTGGAGGGCTTGTGGAGCTGTGGTCTTCCAAAAAGTTCTGGGCTCATCAGTTCCTGGAGAGAAACAGGGTGCTGTGTGCAGGCAAGCTTCCCACCACCGCGCGTATTTGTACTGAAGGCATGTGTTCTCCTCTCAGAAATGTTCCTTTGTTCCCCATGTTAAATTAGTACCATCCTATCTGCAGCATGTCTTGCCCTCTCACGTTGTGCAACATTACTTTAGTCTATGGAGAAATTCAAGGGAACAAACCAGTATTTTTCATGAATTATCCCTTATTTTTTGGCAAGCTGCCTTGCAGGGATTCCGAATCCTAAGCAGTGTTTATGGGTGAGGCAGGGATTCCCCAGAGGTTGATGTTTTTAGTGTCACTTCTATTCTGAGCACTCAAATGCACAGAAAACCAAGAAAGCCCAAACGCATTATGCAACCGCTGACCTTGATCAGGTTCAAAATGATTTTAAACCTTAAACAGTAGCAAGCATTACTTTTATCGTGGGAAGTATTTTACGCTGCATTTAGGCATGATTGCTGTAGTCCGGGGTCTAGGTTTTGACTTTATTATGCTTCAAGTCTTTCAAGTTAATCTATCAAAATGACATACATCTCTGGGGATTGACTAAATAATACTCTGAATTTTTGAAAGTCTTTTAAAGTTCACTTCTTTCACACCAGGTGTATTTGTTGTTCTAATGCAGGTTGCTTCCTTACATAGTCACACCATCCTCCGAGCAGAGCCTAGGACAAACAGTTTCTAATGACATAAATCGGATTGCGGGGTCAAACAGCAATGTCTGAAAGGCTTTTTTTTCTTACCCAGATGCTATTGAGGCAGTTGTTTTGTTTCCTTTTGACACACACATCCATTTTCAGATGTGATTAACAGATTAAATGGCAAATTTTGGTAAGAGGTTTGGAGGCAGACGTCATTTTGCGGAGTGGCTGCAGGCACCGTAATATCCTTCTCTCTTGATTTGAAATTCACCCGTTGCTTGTAGTAGAAAATGAAATAACTTTTTAGATCCTCTAAGTATTACTCATGGCATGGTAATTTTAATTGTCAGTTCCTGGCTTCTAATGAAAGAGTCTGAAGTCTGAGTGTCCTGTTACAGATGTATTTGTATTTCAGAATAGGGCTGAAGAGTAAAGGTTGAAGAGAAGATGTAGCCTGGGCAGTGCTGATTAGGGCAGAAGAGTGAGGGCACTGACATTGTCTCAGGATGGGGCTTATTTCTGTTTCTTCCCAGGGAGTATTGGTGTTTCTAGTTCATTAAATTCCAAACTAGGATTTTAGGCAGAAATTCCAGTTTATGACAAGATATTTGTCTTTACATCTAAGAAATGAAAGGTTTTCTATTGTATTAGGGAATCAATCTGGCAGGAGTTTGTTCTCCTTCCCCAGTGGTCTGTGGTTGTTACTGTACTTTGCTAAGTGATGATATAGTTGTATACAGGGATTTCTTCCTTCCAAAACCTATTTTCTGATCTTTTTTCTAGCAGCCCACCTCAAAAGAGAATAGTTACCTCACAAATGTGCCAAGGGCTAGGTAAGGACCAAAGGGAGTAGAAAGTCAGAAAGAGGCATCTCAGGAACAAAGTAGATTAGATTGGGGGAAAAATGTGGAGAACGGGCTCAAAGGTGTGGAGGAGAATTGGAGTTGTCTGAGCCACGTTTTCTTTTTTTCTCTGAAGTAAAATTCACAGCCCGGCTTAGATCACGTTGTGTGTTATGTGCTCTGCTAGCAGACAGTGTGCTGCGAGCATTGGCTGCGTACCGTCGAAGGTCGACATAACTTGATGACTGGGCAAACAGATGTATTACTGTAACAATTTCTATTTCAGAAAAGATAATGAAGCGTTTGTGAAGGCTTGAGAACAAGGTTGAGAGGAGAAGCTGTTCACACCAGGCGATATATGCTGAACAATAAAGGAGCTTGGGAGATAGTAACATGCTGCTTTCAAACTTTACCCAGAGCTGAAATGAGGTGCTGAGAGTGCTTGGCACTAGGACACGATTGTTTCAGTTTGGAGGTCTGTGATCACATGCAAGGTAACTTGGAAGTGAGGGAAGGTGATGCGATAGCATCCCTGCCTGAGTGAGTATGTCCCATGTTTTGTAACCTCAGCACGCATATAAAGCCAGAATTGCTATCACTTGAGAAAAAGTACACATACTATAAGCAACAGAAAAATATAAGCTCAGTAAGAATTGTGGGAGTAGCTCTTGAAGATTGTACATGGAGATTAAGCTGGCTCCAGCTGACATTAATAGGAGGGATACAGTAATTCTTTTCATCCCTTCTCCTAATTGCAGATGCTTTTTGAGATATCTTGATGAAGATTTTTGCAAACCTCCCGAGGGTGACATCTGCTCCTGGTAGGAGGCTCTGAAATTGTAGGTTTCCTTTACTGCCATTGTGCACTCTGTAAGGTCTGCTAAATCTTGCTTGCTTAGTTGAAAATGGGAGGTTGATTAGTTCAGTGACTACAGAGGGTGTGGGATTGGTGATGTAATTGAAGGAGCCATACATTGTCAGTCACACAAATGTCTCTGCTTTTTAAGTAGACTTTTCAATGTCTGTACCTGCCGTAAGTCTAAAAGTCAGTGCCCCGTGACATGCTCCATTTAGGTTCCTTTGGCATTTGCACTGCCTGCAACTGCTGCAGTAGATTAGAGTGTATGCTACTCAACTGGAGAGTGGGGCTAATCTGTCAATAAATGTGTATTTTAAGTTTAGCTGTTGCACTGCATTAATGTTGTTTATCTTGTGATGGTAGCCCTGCATTGGCACATGACATGAGAGATATTAATGATGTGGGAAAGGCAGAGCTTCTTAAGAGCCCATGCTGGTGCAAAGTCGCGTGTGGTATAATTAGAGCAGTGTCTGGTCTGCTGATAAAATAAAGGCAGCTAATTGCCAACATTTTCATTTTCTTAGTCTCTTACTCATCAAAGACTTGGCTCAGCTTGGTGAATGTATCCCTTTCAGTATAAGGTAACTTGTGTGAAAGCATTAGTGAGATTAATTTCTACTTACTCTCAAGAGAGTTGGGGAAGTTAAAACAACCATGTACGCTCCCATTAGTTTTTCAAGCCTGTTTGCCCACTGGGGCTGTTTCTAAGATGCAGAAGCAGTAGGTAATGTACCTATGTAAACAGAAAATCTTCAAACTGTCAAAATATAGATGCAGAACTTGCATCGCTGAGGGAGGAGGGTGAGCCGAGCTGTGGCTGTGGGACTCCAGGGCATCGGTGTTGTGCATTACTGATGCCGAGCCGAGCCCAGCGCCAAAAAGCGAAGGCATGTGAAGCAGGATAGGCAGCTGCTCATGCTCGATGGGGTCCGGGAGATGTGGTGCCAGATCAGGGGAGTGATGCTGAGATGCAGTGATGGCCACCTCCCATTGACACCCTGTAGGCAGGCTTGACCTCTGGTTTTCAAGAGAAAATAACGTACGGCACACCACCGTGGAAAAGCTGCCAAGCTGCAGCGACGACAGGTGCAGATAAGGAGGCTGAGTGAATGAAGACTCTGTTTTTAATGAAAAAAACATGCAGTGTGTTGAACAAAGTCAGCCTCTTCCCACGTACAAGGCCCATTCGGAACTTTTCAGCTATCATTTATTTAGACAGGAAGTATATTCTCCTTTTACAGTAATTTATTGGCCAATTTATAAAGGTTGCTACTTAAATTTGTTGGAGTGGGAGGACTGAAAAATGGAGATGAACAAGCAGCTAGCTGAAAAGCCAGCCCTTCCTGCATGAACCATGGTCTGTACCATTTTCCAAACAGCAATGTTAGTAACAAGAGTCAGTTATTTCTGGTTGTTTTTCTTCCAGCTTACTGGAAGCCACGTGGTTCCTGTGCTGCTCCGCATACTCTGATGAGACTCTTGAATATTCTGCTTGGATTTGAAATCTGCTTGGAAGCATAAATTTAGTAGGCTAAAGAAGTAATTATTATATATAGAAGAGTACTGTTATGTGGAACTCCACGAGTTCGTAAAGTCAGTCCATTTCTATGGAAATTACCTGGCATTGTTAGCCTCTTCCTTGAAGACTGATGTCAAGGTTCTGTTATTAGATATTTTTGTTTTATTTAAAAAAAAATTAGAATATTGGATTTTTGCCAGCCTGTATCACATTTAAGTCTACTAAATCCCTTGTATACCCTGTATCTCCCAGAGGCTTGGAGGAAAGTGTTAAACTTGTGAAGCTGACGTATAAGATAATATGGCCATAGGCTTCACCCTGATCTCTAATAGCTAGAGACTGCCTTTGCCACCAAGGTTTACAGCTTAATATCGCTTCCAAGATGTGCTGTCATTAAGCATGACTTTGGAACTAAATCCTGTGTCTTGTTTTATCTTTGGGACACTTTGAGGGTTTACAGTGCTTATAGGCTGGAAACCAGAAGTTTCATGGCATCACAGAGATATCAGTTACTTCAGTGCATTAATTCTCATGCTCTCTCAGCTCTAGTGAGATGAGGCCAGCCTCCTTCACTTCTACCACACTGCTACTGTGTGCTAGAAACACCAGAAAAACTGAATAGAGCCTGCTCAGGATTAGTAAACCTGGGGAAAATTATACTACTTTCAGCTGATGCTACTTAATTAATTTCTGGGGGATACAGAGTTTCTCTCAGCTCTCCATGTTATGTAATGGTGCCATGAAAATTGATGCTGTTGAGTCTTTGGGTTGTCTTTCAGACCTTACGCTTTGATCTCAGCAGACAATTTCCTTAATAAGGGCCTATTTTTTACCTATCATAGGCTCTGCTGACCCACTGGCTATGTCAATGAAAATAAGAAGGGTTATAGAGTGTTACGGAGCAACATTTTCTGTCTCTGTGGAGTCCACATTATAAATCTCCCATCCCTGTTCTATCTCTTTGATTGCAAGAAGAGTAAGAGCAAAGATCAAGTCATTTAGGAGGGAAAAGCAGTTTTGAAATTGTGAAGACAACTTACTAGGAGTCACAAGAGGGGCAAAAGTTTTAACAGCCTTTGAAGTGCAGCTTAGCCTCCATCCTGCTGTGGATTGAGGACTTTGCTCATGGGGGGCAGCAGCTGCAGTTGATGGCACCCCTCACTCTTCCTCTCCCCTGGTGAAGCTGCACTTCTCCATGCATGGTGTGATCTGAACTTTTGGGTCTAAGTAAAAATTAAAGTTCAGTCAGCCTTCACAGTCCTAACATAACTGAATAGGAGGGGCTGAACAACTGGGTAGAGCTGAATGAAAATTTTGTGTGTGGGATGTGGAGTTTTGCAGTGTTCAGTAACAGACCAGAAAATAAAAATAATCAACTTGTGTAAGCTAACACCTGTGACAGCTATAATTTTGCTCTGGGCCTGAGATGATCACCATATAACAGGCCTTAATACCAGTTTATAATTTTGTAATTCCTAAGCAATTGTAACTGTCAAGTGAGCTCAGTGTAAGATCTTGTATAAACCCTTGTAACATGGCTAGTAAAGACGGCTCGACAGTGGCACTGGATGCTGGAAGAGCAAAGGATGTGCATCTCATATTTATATCTGCTTCAAACCTCTTACTGTCTCACAATGAATCATCTACTGTTATTCAGGAATGCACTTGGGCTTGTACTTAGCTTTGAACACATCTGCAAACCTGACATCTCTGTGGGAATTAAACATTGCTTAACTGCTGTGCTTAACTGAGGTCTTGGTTCGGGGACATCCTTTTTGACCCACAAGTTTTTCCTCTGCAGTCAGCTGTGATTATATTGTTTCCCATCTGCAACAAATGCCCTATATCCAATACAGTCTACCAGACTTCTTATTCCAGGTGTACCTTATTCTTTCTTAGCTTATATAGGCTATGGTCTTTCAAGAGAAAGGTTATCCTTAGTCTTGGGTCTTACTGATGCCAGTGAGGAGCCCTCACTGGTATATGTGGAAGGTTTTTGCCCACAGTTTTGGTTTTGACTACCATCTGTGAAAATTTCTATATATATATTTATAGACACGTATATATAATATATATATTAATTCACGCATACTCATATGTAAACATGCACATAAACATACGTGTGTGTATGTATGTATGTATACATATATGTGTATACATACTTATATGAGTATGTATCATTGTTTGGTGAACAGCATTTCTTAATGTTTCTGAGCGCAGGGACTAGAAATGTCCACTCCGGCAGGTATTTACTTGGAGAGACTATACACACAGAGGGTATAAATGATAAAAAGGATTTGTTGTTAAACTGTGCTAAACTTAGATACAAGGAAGCAGCTGGTGCTTTATTGCCTATGAGTTTCTTTGTGTTTCCGTAAAGCTCTATCCAGACAATGGCACATTTATAATTTTTTTTTTTAAATTAGATGTAGAGTAGAAAGAGCTATGTTAGATTTGAGATGCGAGGTGCTCTGGTTGGATTGCTTCTAAGTCATACAGCTGGTTACCCATCTACTGAAAGGCTTTCTTCTTCCTTTCATTCTGTGTTTGGATGTCTTGATTGCCTTGGGAAAGGGCAGTGTAAATGAGTGATCCCTGCGGAGCAGCTCTGCACCTTCAAGAAAAATGGATAAGCCTGGAAGTAGAAATGCCCATTTAAAAACTATTGGTGATTCCCTTTCATGGACCAGTGGTGGCCATGGCCACTTGAACTCAATACTTGCTAGACTTAACTATCACTGCAAGCCTTCTGCAAATTCCCCCATCAGAGTTTGGGACTGCTCATATAAGTATGCAAAAAGATCCTTCAATCCAGAAACAGACATTTTGGTTCAGCAGAATAACCTGCATAATGACCTAATTCCATCCCATTTTATACTGAATTTATTATGTTTTATTTGAATTACTATATCTAAAGTCAGTGTATTTTCTCTTTGCATTTTCAGTAAGCCACAGATTTTTGCACTGTCCACATATGACCGGTAGAAGCCTTTGGTTGTGGCTCTTAAACAGAAAGAAAACATATTTCCAGAGTCATCTAAATATCTCCCAATAATTAAAATGTGAGCTAATGAGTCTAGTGTTGTTACAGGCAGAGGAGCAAGGCGCAAGCCAAGTGGTTGCCCAGACAGTGAAGGCAGCGTTGGGTGAGCTGGGAACTGGGGCCTGCCCACCTTGAGACATGAGATGATACAGTGACCATGCTACATTTCTCCTTCCCTCACAACTGTGGGACAACAGCATGAGCTGGATGTTTTCCACTAAAATAACCATAAGTGAAATGGCTTATAAGATTATCGTTTAAAATACCATCAGTAGCTTGGAGTTGATGTGCCAGTGTTAGCGCTGCATCATCTTAAGCTGTCTGTAGATCTGCGAAAGATGCCATACTCCTAACCATGTGATAGCTGTCTCATCTCTGGCCTTTGATCCTTCTTGTATTTCTGCTATAATGTTAATATACTATGGACAGTTAGTCTCTACTTTGTTACTATATTTTTTTCTCTTTATTGTTAAGTGGAGAGCTGACTAGCACAAATACATATTTGATGCAAACCTCTTGCAGCTGGATTGAAAACTGCAGTGTTTTCATGAAGAGATCCAAGGCTAACATGAGGAAGAGGCAATATGTTGGTTATTGGAGTCATATGTGTCTGACACCCACTCTAAAAATTTATATTTAATGGTACATCTTCAGTATGGTGCTAGCAAGGTCTACAAAGTGCTCTGTTTAGTCTGAATTCAGGATCTGTGTGCACGCATCCTATGGGCTTGCTAATGCTTCTTCGAAGGCAAATAAGAGGCCAGCATTGGTGTCTATAAAGTGCTATATGTGGGTGGGTTTGGCTGGTATTTTTGCAGTGGGTGGCTGTTGTGGGGCTAGAAATGGAAGCAAGAGCAGGGCTGAGGAAACAGACTGCTCTGACTTATCCTGAGTAGTCAGTGGAATGCGTTCTCCATTCCCTGCTCCCTTTTGCAGCCAGTTCAGATTCCTTGTGTAAGGGAAAGGGCCAGAGAACCCATGTGTTTGTCACAGAGGTGATGGGCCCTTTAGCAGGACTGGTACTCAAATGCACCTGCAGCAGGTTGAAGACTCTCATGTCAGCTGGGGGCATTTTCTTTAATTGCTGGTGGGCTGGAGAGCACATAAATCGGCCTGGTCAGACTAGGAGGTCTTAATTCTCAGGTTGGGATCAGGCTAGTAGATGTTTCCCAAAAGCATAGAAAGACTTCACTGTTTTGTTCTGTGCTTTGAAACAGAGGAAAATTATCCTGGAAAGCAGGGAATGGTGAAAAGCAGACTTGCTTGAATTGGAGGTAAGTCGTAACAGCTGTGGAGCTAAGAGGTCTGTGAGCAAGAAGGTGATAGTTGTGAACCTGAGGAAGAGTTGTATGTGTTTCATGGTGTAGTTACAGAAAATTCCCCTGTGCTCTGGAGTGTAATTCATGGGGGATGAAACTGGAAGCAGTGGTAGAAATGAAAGCAGAACTTAAGGAATCCTGTTTCCGGTCTCTAGCTTTGCGATCTATCGGCAATTAAGTAGAAAATAAACCCCACCAAATCAAAACAGCTTGTCTTAAAGTACACAATTGCTGTCGAGTAACTTCATGAACAGTTTTTTCTCTCTTTCTGAACTGGCCTCTGCATTAAACTTCTCTAAGATTCCTCATTGGCACTCGGTTTGAAGTCTCAAGGCTCAAGTAATTTTTTTTTCTGCAGTAAGAAATGGCAGGAAATGCAGTAACCTTCAAAACATATGAGTAACACCAGTTCTTTGTCAGAAAGCTGTATAGCTGAAACAGCTTGGCCAAACTACCTAAAGTCAGAGTGCAGACAAAATGCATTTGGTCACAACTCAAGTTTTATAGGTGTGTAAAAAGAATGGAGTGCTCTCTGATGGGTTTTAAAAGCTGGTGGAGAGAGTTACTGACAAGTTGACTTGGTACTACAAAACCAAGTCTGAAAAGTACCTCTGGAAGGAAGAGTGAGTCTGAATTGAAATACATTTGTGTTTTGACCAGATGTGAATGAGCATGTACTCAGCTGTATATGGGGAAGTGCCATATAGAAAAAGTAATCCTGAAGGCATTTTTAAGGAGAATCAGCTAGGTTTTGGTTAGTAAATTGAAGATTTCCATTTCATGAGGCAGTGTTGAGCATTTTCTTTGAACGAAATTGGGGCTTTGGTGGTAAAAGTGTATTTATATTTGGAAAAATCTGTTATGTCACCTGATTGGGAGCAGAAGGCTATTCGGTTTGGTCTTTAGTTCTTACAAACCATTGTATCATATAATCCCTTCTGTAAAATTTGTGATGCCCTGCCTTAGAGTGCTAGGTTGTCATTTTTGGTTTTGCTCTTGCTTTGAGAGGACAGTTTTGGGATTCCTGGGATGTTAAGCAACCTTTATTGTCAACCTGAGTCTACTCTGCCTACACCACTCATGTTTGTTCTGGTGCCAGGATTGTATTAAACAAGTTCAGTTTGGTTTGCTTGTTTTGTGGAAATATAGTCTGTCTCCTTGGTAACATGTGTAGTGAACAACTAAATGCTCTCTTAACCTTTATTCTTTGAATCTAACTAAATTCAGTTTCTGAGTCTGCCCTCTGAAAGTGAGTTTCCTGGTTACTTTGCATGCCTGTCTCAGCCTCTTTCTGTTTGAAATCATCTGTATGGAGGAAGTTCCTGTGGCTTTCTCATCAGGCACTAACACAGATCCTTCTCCATCTCTGGAGAGACCCTCCTTGCAGTGCTGCCTGGCTGCCTCATAATACTGTAGTGAAAAAAGCTAACTGCTTCCTCTTCACTTCTTCCTTGAAGTTTGGTCTTTGGTTTCTCAGTGTGCTCTCCTGTGCTGCAAATTTACTTCGCAGTTCAGCTTCTCATATCCTGGATGGTTTTTAAATACATCTATGGCACCAAAAAGAATTATTCTTGTGTAAAATCTGCATATAAATACCTGCAGGTCTCAAATTATCCACGCTCTTGCTGCTTTTCTATCCTTATTCCTGCTGTCTGAACTTCAGCATTGTTCCCAGCTCCTTCTCTAGTTTTTGTACCATTTTGATGCCAGTCTGCAAGGTGTACTTTGTGCATCATTTCTGCCAGGTAATAAATCAGTGTGCATCCTATAGATCTGTATATTTTCATGTTTGTTGTAATTCCTTTGCTTTCTCAAAATTATAATCTTTTTTGCCCTGTAGTGCTTGCTTATCAGAGATAAATTGAAACACAGTTCTTGAATCTCTTTCCCTTACAAAGAGTCTTGTTTTGCTCTCTGAAAAATTCCAGACTTCTTGGGTTTAAACCCTTTTCTTGACCTCTTGTTCCACCACTGTACTACAGCAGAGCTCACAGGCAGGAGGATACCTTCATTTATTAGACCTCTTGGTGTATAGCCATCACCTGAATGCACCAGCAGTCTACAACCAAACAGCACAGTCTTAAAGCAGAAAAAAGCCAACCGTACTGCAACATGGTAATGTTAATCCACCCCAAAGGAATACAAATGGGAAAGGGACGAGTCCCAAGCAAATTCCCTTGGTGATTTTGTTGTTGTTGTTCTCTGCTTTTTAACTTCTCAGCATGGATATTGGCTTTTTGCATTCCTGTCCGAAAGCCAACAAAACCACGTTGGTAGTTTCAGTTTTCTGTTTGAGAGTGAGCCCCCATGTGCCTGAGGGGAGCCCTAGAAATCCTAGCAGGTACCATCCTTTAGACGTACATAGCTATATGTCTGAGTTAATTTCAAAGCGTCTTCCATAATCCAGATAATAATCTACTATTCACAATTAGATGTAGTTCCAATTTCTTGAATGCTCAAGCAATTATTTTCTTTGGTAATTGAGTTCCCCATAGAATTCCACTATTCTGATCTCCTGCTCTGAAAACTAAGCATATTAATTTGAAAAGCTGCATGAATGCCTGGCCGGGATAATGGCGGCAGAATAATTGCAAGGAAATCTCTTACAGCAGGCTTATTTTCATCTAATAAAACTTTCCCTGATGGTTATATTGCAAGCTGTGAATATGATACAAATCTAAGGTGTGCATGTGTGTGGATGCATGTGCAACTTGGTTGAATTTTAACATTCTGAGATCTCTTTAATTTTTTTTTTACAAGCTTTTAAAGATCTATTTTTTTAACATTTACCATTCTGGCTTTCTTTTTATGATGAATGTTGGGTGAGAAAGGGGAGGGAGCTGAGAGGAAAAGTGACACCTCTGCCTGCAGGATTAATGCCTATATAGCATGCATTTATGCTCATTGGAATCAACGTTGCATTCCAGACTCCAAATGAAGTTGAGCTTGTCTTCTACTAGATGTACAGCAAACACTTAGTAAGGGACCAGAAGCCTTCCAAAGAGCTTACAGCTCAGCAAAGCAACAGAGGAGAGGAGAGAACAGCTGTACAGAGGCATGAAGCTACACAAAGTGTCATGCAGAAGGCTGGTGGAAGAGCCTCAGCTGTCTCGGTCCCTGTTATTGGTGTTTGATAACAGTGAGTATAGACCTTGATCCATCATGTTAGTGATAACACTGTCTGGTTTACAGTAAGAGTCTGGTTTGACTAGGTAATTTAGTTTAGCAGTTTAGGGTGATATCAGGTACCTTTTTCTCTCCTTGGGGGTGCCTATGAGGAATATCTGTGTATGTTCAGACCAAGTAGCAGATGCCATTATCGTGTGAGGTATGTCTAGAGGATGGTCTTCAAACCCTGAGTGCTGCATTATTAATTAGCACTGTTGAGGTCTGGGCTTGCAGTTGGTGAACAATGGTCCTGTTGCATTTCACACTGCTGGAATTACTCTCCCTATTTTTATTTTTTGGGGGTTTATTGTTCCTGTGTTGTTTCACCTACCAGAGTATTCTGTGAATTGGATGTTTAAATAACAGATGATGTGAAGTGAGGTAATTAGCAGGGGTCCCTGATAGGGAAATGGAGTTGGTGCTTGTCTTATGTTTCTAGCTAGGATGTTGCTTCTCTCATAACAAGGTCAGATGGCATAGTCTTATGCTTTCAGAAGAGCTGGGTGGCCAATTCCTCTTGAAGTTCAGTGGATTATGTGAATCTATATTTCTTGACATCCCAAATGCATTTTGAGCCTGTTTTCCTTTTATGTGTGTTTTGTTAGTTTGATGGACTTAATGAGACCCGAGGATGCAATAGAAGTCATATGTCTTGAATCAACGTAAGTGAAAAGGCATTGGAAATATGGCCCACATTGGACCTGAAGTACTCTAGGGATGCAGTGCTAGTTATGAATGAAAGATCTGTCCTTTTCAGACTTGCTGCACCCCCTACTTTCCATAACAGATAGCACAATATATAGATGAATGCTTCCATAAATATTCGGTGTATGTCAGTGGTTATGTAGCACAGTGGTGTTAGCTTTTCATTATTTACAAGTAGCTGCTGTAGAGGTTTTGCACCCTAATCCAGTAGCTGGAGCATTTCATACGGAACTTTCACTTCCTGGCAATCAGATGAGTCATGTTTCAGATGTCAGATTTTCAAAGGAAAACTGGACATGCAGAACTCTGTTCAGGACCTTTCCTTTGTTCTGCCACTAATACTGATCAGCAGAAACTACTTCAGAAGAGAGTCTTGCCTTCATAGTAAAAATTTCAAGCAGCACGAGAGAAAGATTTTCCTTGCCACTCTCCCTAGCACCTAGGGCATGGGCAAGCAGATTCCTGGACTGACCAGAGAGAGATCTGTAGAATGGAATATTTCAGTTCAGAGAGACCTACAGTGATTTTCTGGTCCAACTGCCTGATCGCTTCAGGGCTGACCAAAAGTTAAAACATGTTATTAAGGGTATTGCCATGTCTCTATGGAAAATGCTGTCTGTAATTCCTAGGATGGAGGAGGTACGATTTGGGTCCCCAAGTCTGGAGTCTGTGCATAAAGAATAAGAGCACTTTTATCCTGTAACACAAAACAGCTTTCTTAAAATTCATTGATGTTTGCCTTTGTTGTGGTACTTGGAGATGTGCGTTCATCTTGAGCTATGTTTGTAGTGACACAGAGACTGGTTGTGTGTGATTGCTGATAATGTGGGATTTTGCATGGCAATAAAGCAAACAGAGTTGTCAGGCTGTGTAGCTGAAAGGGGTCAATTTACTGCCCAGGAAATGCTGGAATAGGAGATCTCTCTGTTACTAATTCGGGTACAAATTTGACTGTATGCAATAGCAAAAATATGCCTCTATACGTAACGCTGTTGCCTGATACTCCCATCCAGGTACCGTTGTGTACTGAGGTGTGGCAGGACCAGAGGCTGAAATGAAAGAACAAATATTCTTTGTCAGATATGAATAAATAAAATCACAGAAAATACGGTGTGCATACCTAGCCACAACTTTGCGATTACATTTCCACTTGCTGGGTTGGCTTAATGTGATCTAATGATGAGAGGCTGAATATTGAGGCACTTTTCTTCTGCTTCTAACATTGAAGTCACTTTCAGTTTCTGCATTGCTTCTCTTCTGCCAGTCATAAATGTCCTTGACAAAATCACATTTATTATATATACAAAAAAAACACCTATCCCTGGCATATTTATTTTCTGTTTCCTTCCTCACTTTATTGGATGGTAGAACAAGTTCCCTATGTCTGAGTGTCTGTGCAGGTATGTGTATAGAGGTGGAATCATAAATATTTAACATCGAAGGTAGCATTTTATGTAAAGCAGAGAGTAAGCTGCAAAAGCCAAGCTGCTTTTTTTTTGCCAATGGGTTTTTCCTAGTTCTCTCCATTAGCAATGCTGATGTTTTTCCTGATATGTGCCACATCACTTCTCCATTGATATATATGATCTATTGCTACCAGTCTTTACAAAATGGCTTTGTGGGAGGATGTACAAGTTGGGGCTTTTTTTGTGAAATCTTTATTTTCTTGTACAGTAGCATCACTTGACTTGCAGAAGGCTTTGAAGGTGACGGTGATCTTGAGGTCTCTCCTGTTTCCTTGTGCCCTCTCCCCCTTGCTGGCCCAGCCTTGGAAGGGGGTATTGTCCTGAAACACCCAGGCACCTTCCACTCTGACAGTGCAAGGCATCTGAAGCAGCTGGCTTTGCTCCTTCCCCGCAGTTGCCTTCCCTCTCCGACAGCAGGAGACATCTGGGCTGCTTGGCTACTCTCCTCTGCACCAGCTGCTGACCTGACCCTGCAACACCAAGCCCTTGCCCAAGGCAGCACCCCACAGCTTCCCTACCTTTGCCTACTCCTTGATCACTACTTTTAAGAGAATTAACCTTTTTGATGGTTTAATTTTGTTTCCATATTGCATGGTTTGCAATAACATGCGTGCCTGTGCAACATGTGTCTACTTGTGTGTTTTGACTCAGGCTGGTGGATAAGCGCTTTAAGACTGGCAGTAGTGGTCTCAAACCCCATGTGCAGAGCAGTTCTCAAAGTGTAGTCCTTGTGTCAAAATGGGAGTTGGAATGCTATTTGGAGAAACCGCATTTGATTTAATGTGATGGACTCCTGTGATTCTGTCCCCACATTAATGGAGGAACAAAAGGTTTGCATGTTTTGGATTTCTGGACTTAGAGGTCATGATAGGTTAAGAAAAATTTACATTCTTTCCACCCTATCTCTAATGTATTGACCCCCAGAGAGTAGGTGAACTGTGTCCTTAGGGCCGGCAGCAGCATTCTTTAAAAGGGAAAAATCCTCTGTCTTGTTCTTAGATGCTAGATAAAATATGTCATGTAGGAAAGGGCATGATTGAGGGAGGGAAAAAAAGAACAAATTGCATGTGCTGAAATAAAGGGACTAACAAGATGAATCAAGCTAGCCAAGGGTTCCTTGGTGTCATGCGTGGTTGTCAGGCCTCTGCGTAAAACGCTTGAACTTAGTGATGGTCTCCGGAGTTTAGCTGTATGTTTGGTTTGTTGTTCTTTTTTATTTCTTCCTTTTTTCTTTTTTAACACACTAGTGTGGTTTTTATAGCAAACACCAGAAGCTGAATATTTACCCTACACTGACAGAATATATTTGTTAATATATTTTGACATTCAAAAGTAATATGTGTCAAGTATTGAATATCTGCTTTCCCCTCCACTGGCAAGTCCAAGAAAATGGCAGAATATTGGAGAAGCATTGATTTCTACTGTATGTCATTAGAAGTGCATTCTAAAGCTTGGCACAAGATTTGTCTTAATCCATCTTTTTGTATCCTTTAGAGCAGAGAGAGATGAGTGTTGTCAAATCACCAAGAGCTCCTGCACCTCAATGAAAGAGTGTCTGGGCATAGCTGTTCTTCTAAGCTCTAGTTGGTGATCAAAAGTGAATTGAGCCACCATCCTTCCAGTCATCTGCCAACTTTGGCAACTGCTGGGGTAAAGGATGGGCATCGAGACATACCTTCCCTTACTTCTTGTATGACAGGTAGATGTTGATGTAGCTGACTGTTCATTTTCTGTATATTAATAGTAAGCACTGTAAGCATGATGGAAAGAAATACAGCAGCAAAAGTGAAGGACAAAGTGGGGTGGGGGTTGGAAAGGGGTGTTCATTACTCTTAAAATTCACTTGTTTTGCTTTGGCTAAATGGGGTTTAGTGGGATAAATCTTACAGGACTTAAGAAGATAAATCCTGGCAGCTGTGCTCTTCCTCATGGTGCTGCCTAGAGTGAAGTACATGAACTTAATCCTGCTCAGTTCTGAGGTAACTCAGGTGGTTTTAAAATCTGTTTAATTTCAGATTAAAAGTTCAATATTAAAAGTTTTTCCACATCCTGTCATGTGTTTTACAAGCTGTTCCTCAGAGGTCTGATGCTTTCAGTCATGTCTTTCTTGATAGGTAGTTCATTTGATAGGTGTATTAATTTTTTTCTAGTTTGAAGAGGTATAATATGTCATTTCTGCCAGCATTTGTCTGCCTTAGAACTAGCATTCACATTGGAGTTGCCTTCTCACTGTGGCAGCTACCTAAAATCAGTGAGATTCTGTATTGACAAGACTCTTAGCTGTGGTGTGTCAATCCTGACAATAAAAAGATGACCTTTGCATATATGTGTGTTTATAAGCATATGGTTAATGTATGTATATATATGTAGGATAAATGAAATGATGATTTAAAAAACAAACAAAACCCACCAAAAAAATCCATAAAAATCCTTGCAAGGGATCTAGGCAGTTTTAATTATAAAGAAACAATAAGCAGTCCCTAATTAGGTTTGAGGCCAGATGACACAATCACCTTAATTTTTTAACACTCCTTGACTCTGTAGATCTGAATCAGTTGTAACTCAGAGTAAATGCAAAGACACAGGGCTTTTGTGTTGGTCTATAAGGTTAGAGCTAGGAATTTCTGGAATGCCACAGTTAAATAAAAGGCATATTCATGCTGTTAATAACTTGAAAAATAATAATGCCTGGAGCTATATAACCTGTTAGACATCAACATCCTCTTTCAAACCAAAAAGAAAAATATCCTCCTCCTCTTTAGAGAGAGGCCAAGCTGGAATGCTGAATGAAAAATTATTTTTGGGGGGCTATTTTTAAAAATAAATCAACTGGGCCTGAATTCTTTTCTGACACTTAAAAATTATCCTATTTTTGTAAGGATAAGCTAGTTGCTCAGTTCCTGTCCATCAGCTGACACTACATACTCCAAGCAAGCAATTTCTTTCAGCGCTTTATTGACAAACCACTTCTATCCAAATGCCGGGGGCAATGTGGGTGCACTTCAGAGAGAGAGAGAGAGTGATGGGGAACTTGCTCACAGTCACTGGGGACTCCAAGGTAAATTCACCTGAAAGCTTGTTTCAGCATGAGCAAGAGTTACTATGCAGTTTGTGTAAACAGGGTAGGAGAAATCTAATGATAAAAGCGTGAAATAGGAATTGGACTAAGTATTTGACTGCTGCACATATGCAATCATTGAATCTGGTGAAAGGGCAACTTTGGAGAGGCTGGATGTTTGTCATAGCAAAAGGCTAGCCAGCAGATTTCCATCAAGAGAGGTGGTGTTGGTGTATGAGTCATGTTTTCCTCAAAAGTTGAGACATGATGAAATTTATTTAAGAGCAATAATTTGCTGAGCAAGACTGTGAGTGCAGTGTTTGTCAACAGTTTTTTCTTATGTAAAAAAAATTGTCATGACAGTAAAAATAAGAATTCAAGACCTGAACTAGAGAAGCTGAGTAAACTAGAGAAGGTGGGTAATAAAATATACCTAGAGGCTTCAAGAGACCTTGCATCTCTCGTAGAAGCTGAGTCCAGCTGGTTTGTGCATGTTCAGAGCTGAATGAGCTTGTTGCTAGCTAGTGTACACAACTGATGCTACATTAGAAGGGTTAAATGTTACTTGCCGGTGCTGGGGCTAAGTACAGACCTGAACTTAATTCAGCTCCAGGACATGGAGCTGACATTGGCTTAGCCCGAGGGTCCCTGCTCTTGTGCCAGCTGCATGTTGAAGAGGCCTTGGGGTTGGTCTCTTGTGTATGAAGGCTGTACCTTGCAAGCAGGTTGTACAAGCACAAGGCACTATGGATAGGCCTTTCTTGTGTTGGTCATGTGGAGAAATGGCATTTGGGTTGGTCTTATGCTGCCCCCGTATCTGTTTAAATTTTCTTGACTGATAAATAATTATAGCTCCAGTGATGATGATGGATCATACAGAGACTTCTCTTGTCTTGCAGTGGATGTAGAGTCATATATTTGCACTGCATTATTTTATGTACGTGTGTGTCTTGTGTAGGGCTTGGGTAGCTGTTTTTGCAAACATGCAAATACGTAGCAGGAGGCATTTTCTTTAAAAACAAAAACCTGGTTGTGAGTTTGGACACTAGAGACTGGGAGCTTAGAGATAAGACACAGCATTTTTCAGAAAAACGTGTGTCTCCTAGGTAAGTTTCATACCCCAAACTGAAACTACCCAAAATAACTAGACACTGAAAATGTAAATCTTGTTATTAATCTTGAAAGCTGTGAAACATAATCATCTCACTGAGAATTACTGCCTCTTAACAACTCCCTCTAAGATT
Organism: Athene cunicularia; assembly: GCF_003259725.1. NCBI lineage: Eukaryota > Metazoa > Chordata > Aves > Strigiformes > Strigidae > Athene > Athene cunicularia. Next base: position 7,748,255 of record NW_020799107.1, on the reverse strand, counting down.
ACGTTATTAGTGAATAGTATAATTTTTGCTAGATTTTTAAGCTTATATACATATAATTTGTGGTGGATTGATTTAACAAGTCTTAGAATGTTCAGAGTAGAACAGGAGTCACAATCATGACTGCAAACAAGCTTTATTCATATTTGCTCTGCTTCCCTTTGTGTCAGTCTCATTTGTGGCAGTTTACCTCCAGTGAGTGGCCACCTGTAAAGGCCAGCAGTGTGCTTGTATATATACGCTAGTTGTTATGTGACACTCTCCCCGTTGGCAAAGTGTGCAATTTGTGCTATATACTCATCCTGCACATGCCCAGGGCATCAGTTCCACATCGGATCTGGAGCTCATCTCTCCCAGTTAGCAGTTCACTTATACAGCTGCCTGAAGACGGGGGTGACCTTGATAGTTTTCATTGTCCTTGAAATATTCTGTGGTTTTGTGCAGTGTGACTTGTTCTGATGTTCTCCTTGGTGGAAAGCAGCTGTCTTTTGATATGCAAGAAGCAACCAGGCAGGTGAACAGACAAGTAAAAACAGGGTGTGGTGGTGGGGAGACGAAAAAACACTCAAATGGAATCACTCTACCATGCTCCCAGCAGGGAAATTTAATTTCAGGCAGTACTGCTTTGCACTGAATTCAGCTACTATCTGAGGCCTGTTGCCACCAAGAAAGTAGTTTTTTGTGGCAGTGGGTCCTTCAATATCCGGCCTATTCTCTTTCCGAAATGCTTGTTTTCTCACTGGCATGCATAGCTGGGTCCTGTGACAGAGCTGGAAGCCTGCAAGAACACCTCCAGCCGTAAGTAACCCCTCAAAAACCTGCAAGATGTTAACTCAGATTTTCTATCTAACTTGGATCATTAATTAATTCTATCTCTGCCCCCACTACACAATTAGAAATACTGCCAGTGTCCAAATGTGCGATTACTACATCTGTTAGGAAAGGGAAGAAACAAAAGAAATAATGTTGATGATAATTTATACTGACACACCAAGGGTGGGGAAAGCACTCAGGGCGCTGACGACCTGGCTGGCGATTTCAGCTGAGCATTTGGAAGAATCTGATGGTTTGGGCAGATTCGGACATGATTCTTCTTTTGTTTTTCCTTGACCCCCCCCCCCCAACCTGTTGACCTAAAAGCCTTTTAAAGTACACTAGTGTACTGTTCACACATCAACACTGGAGATTTGGTTAGCAGGGAAGTCTTCCAAACTGATTTTTTTGTTTTGTTTTGTTTTAGCATTTTGGAGGACCTTATGAGGTCCTTCTGTATAGTATTTTGCATTTCTGTCACTGTACCTGTTGGATCAAATCAGTGGTTCAGCCAGGCAAGGCTTCTGTCTCTCTGCATGGCAAAAAGGACTGGTGTTTAGGGAGAGGAGGCAGCTTGACCTCTCCCACAGCACTCCCCACCACCTACAGTTGTTCTGGGGATGTGAGGTCCCTGCATACCATCCCAGTACCTGTTTGTGGACCTATTGTCCATGAGTTTGTTCAACCACTCTTGAGTCCTCTGGCACTACCTGTCTCCCCATCCTTGTGCAGCAGCAAGTCCCAGTTATTCACCACCTCTTGTGCAAAGAAATTATTGAATTTATCTCTTCTAAATCGATCTCCTAATCTTAACAATTCCTCCTACTTTTTCTGTACCACTTGGCAAACTGCAGATCCTTAAGCTTATCCACTGCATCAATCTTTATGAAAACCTTAAAACAGCAAACCCTCTTCAGCTTTCTCTTCCCCGAGCTGGGTAGTCTGAACCCTTGTGCTCTCCCCTTCTGCCTTAATGAAGCATCACCAGCTCTTTAGTATGATGGTTGTCAGAAAAAAATCAAACGTGGCAGGTCTCGCATGTCAGTAGGTGAACAGATGCTACTGTAAACATGATGTCCCAGACAAAACCGTGTAATTACTGCTGCTTAACACGATGGCATTTGGATAAATGCAAATGAAAGTCGAAAAAGCATTAAAAACAATGTCATTATTAATGCATCTGGTTAATAGCGGGGGGTAACAACTGCGTTTTCTCACGAGTTATGCTCATATGCAGTTGATATGAAAAGGAATGGTGTATGTAGCTTTTCTGTGCTGCACCCTTGCAGTCCTTTAAAATATTTGGTAATCAGACCAAGGATTTGTTTAGATTGCGGAGAGCAGGTGCCTATTGCTTTACCACAGGCAGAGCATTTCATTACCCTCCCACTAACAGTGGCTTGTGGTGTTGTGCTGGGCTGTCTGTGCTGCTGTGCCTGTGGAGTTTGCCAGGCGTCCGTGGGGGAACCTGCCTGTGGCAGTGCCTGTGCCCTGTCACCTTTGTCTTAATGAGGTGCTCTCTGTTTTCAGTTTAGGAGAGGGGGGCAAATCTTAATGATTAAAGGTGCTGTGGTTTCTTTTTGATTTCTCATTTCTCTTTATCAATAACTTCTCACAATGCTGTGGTGGTACGTACTCCCTATGAAAAATTAATAGCTACGGGCTCCTTGTTATGGAGACAGCCTTCTGATGCCCTGACACAGGAACAGCTCAGTATTCCTCTCAATATAGAAGATGATGGCTGTCTGTTTTGCTCTCTTTTTACTTCAATTAGTGCATCAGTGCCACACATCCTTTTAAAACTAGATACAACTTTGTATCTAATAGCAGTGTCATGGATCCTTCATGAGTTGGTTTGTACATCAAATTCTTTTCTTGTTCCTTTAGTTGAATTAAGGTGGACATTCTAAGGAGCCTGTCTAATTTAAGGACGTGAAAGAGGTTTTTGCACTATGCTGGCCTTTGCAGAATGTGCTGGGCTGTTGTTCTGGCCACACTGAAGACCATTGCACGTTTTCTGTTCATTTCAGTAGGGCCAGGACATTATCTATCCTGTACAAACCAGTACAGACATGATCCTGTACAAACTTGTACTAGTACAAACTAGTATCCTAGCTCATTGCTGTTAAAATGGACACTTTTTTTTGATCGTGTGTGTTTTTTGCCACGGTATATACTGATATATGTATTAAGTCAACCATGTCATATCTTGTAAATCAATGATACAGCACTGTCTGCTCTAACAATGAATTGATGCTGCATTGACGTGGCTGTAGTATTTGCTATATAGGTGAATTTGTTACATGCATAGCTGAAATTAATCTAATTGGAGTAGATTTAATTGGGATAGCTTTGTTGTTTCCTTTCTTGTCTTGGTTTCTTTCCTGAAAATCTGTAGTCATATGCTGAAATAGGAATATTAACACTACAGAATACTTTTTTTCCCAAGGTCTACCATGTCAAAGCTTTTGGGGCCCTCTTTTCCATTGAAACCAAGTCCGAGATTGATATATAAAGTATGTTTCCTGTCATTGGAACAAAGATGGGTATCTTTACTCAAAGAAATTGTGATCCATAAAAATGTTCTTAATTTTAGATGGAATACCATTGATTTTGGTGTTGCAAAGTACCAGTTGCTTCAGCAGTAAGTTGATGACTGAAATGCAACTGAGGGGAAGGTAGGCATATCTCTGTAGGTTTTCAAGGATTAAGAAAATATTTTCCCTTTCACTGGTGCTTGTTTCCTTGTTCCCATGGTGATGGCTATTAGTGGATGGACCAGCTTTGAAGTTGTAAGTAGCATTAGCCAAGTTGTGTGTTATATGCTGCAGTAGGCTTTCAAATTTATCTACAGTTTTTGGGTGACCAGCTGGAGCCATTGTAAAGAGATTTGCAGGGTCCTAGATACTGTGCAGATTTCCTGAAAGGAAATTCTTTTAAAGCTTCTTAAAAATCAGATGTTCCAAACTTGCCTATTTCAGGTTTTGTATATGATGTAAGCTTGCATGCAGACATATTTGAAGGTGGTTTGGGTTTGTTGTTTGGTTTTTTGGTTTGTTTTGGGGTTTTTTTTGTTGTGGGTTGTTTTTTTTTTTTTAATCCTCTTGTAAAAAGGCAGTTTTTGGGGGAAGTTAGTTAAAAGGAGGAATTATTTAGAGCAAGTGTTTTGCATATCTATCACTGTATGTGCTGCCAGACAAAGCAACTATTTTAGAAAGGGAGCATTTTATTAACCTCGAACAGATCTACAACCTGTCAAACAAAACTGACTGTTCGTTCTGTTGCTGGAGAGTCTGTCAGGAACAGCAACTTGCTGACTGAGACCAACTTGCTAGATATGTTCAGAGCAGTACCTGCTATTGAAAGGGTAAGGAAATACTTAGGCACTGGTTAACATACATAAATAGTGAAATTTATTTTGAAATACTGGAGTACATATGCTCAAATTTAGAACAGCAGCAGTCTTCATGTTCGGGTGTTTCTGCATCCTTCCTGTTCAAACCCTCCTGGAAGGTAGAAGGGCCACATGTGGTGTGTTAAGCACAGACTGTTTTTCCTAGATTTTACAGGGTCAGATAGAAGAGAGTCCTTGTTCCCTAAGGAGTGTCTGTGGGGGGTAAAAGGAACGGCATAGCTTTTTAGCTTCACTCTAGAATCAGATAAAATGTTGACTTAAAGTCTGATATTTTTATTTTTTTTTTTTTTTTTTTAATAAAGCAAACAGTAAACTAGACCTGGTACCCCATAAGTGCAGCTGGCATTTTCAGTGCAGCAGAAGCTGGGATAAGCTAGCCGTGTGGGAAATGTTCTTTGCATAGTGGAAAGAAATCCCCCCTGCAGTGTTACACACAGGCAGACGTGCACACATCCCCACAAATACTGTCTCAACACTGCGCTGGCAGGAGGTAAGGCTGTGATGGATGGTTGCCTTGCTAGGGAAGTCAGTCGTGGATGCCCCTCACCCATTTCATTATTTAATTACACAGCAGTCTGAATGCTGGGCAGTAAAACTGCATTTTCACCCATAGCTGATTTCCATTTAGTCTGTCATGTTAATAGTGAAATAAATTGCTCTAATTGCCTACAAACTTCATCAAATTCATATTTCTTTCCTTTTTTATTGAATATTTATTAAACTTCATGTCATGTCTTGCTTGGTTGGTAAAAGCGGTCCAGTCTCTGCATAACATTATGCTTTAAAATACAGGGTGTCACATTTTCTCTCTTCCTCTTGAATTTTAATTTAGATTGTGAAGTTTTGCATTTGTGTTCATATTAATCATGCCACTTGAAGAAAGAAGAATGAGTTTGCAAAGCATCCTTGTCTCTACCTAGGCTACGGTTCTGATTGAGCCTCTTGTTTAAAGGAAGAAGCCCTGTCAGGGCCAAACTGGAGGCTGATGCAAGTGGTGCTGGCAGTGGTCTGCTGGTGGCGTGCATGAGGACTGGGAGCAAGAGGCTGTTTTCAGAAAACCAGAATTAGTTTAAATTTGAGAAATGCTTATCCCTTTTGAACTGTATGTGTTCGTGTGTTTTTTTAAACTGCAGACATGTGCATGAACAGCTCAGGTGACGTGTGGGGAAAAAAGTAGCCATGAAGTTTGCTGTCCTCCAGGAACTTTAAAGAGAAGTGATGCAAGCCTGAATAGATATTGGATTTACTGCTGGTTTAATATTTGGGGGTGGGTAAAGAGGAGATTCCCATTTAAGCATCCTTGAGAAAATCACAGTGTCATGCTACCATTGCTACAGCTAAATATTAGTCATACATATTGTTAGTGTTTCCCATTCTGGTTTTTATATAGCTAATGATTTTTAGTTTTCTTTGAGAATCATTGCTCTTGGATTTGTTTATCTACATGGCAATCTCTGCTGCCACCTTTTTTTCCTTTTTCATTTCTTGAAAGTAATTTCTGGACTTCAGTTTCATGGGGAAAATGTAATAGAAGGGAAAATGAAAGGCTCCAGAACCATATGTCAAAGAAAAAAATTTATGAAAGGGCTAAACTAATATTTTCAGCGAGGGTTTTTTTTTCTATTTTATTTTTCCCCTAATTTCATCATTTTAGGGTCAATTTGATGGTTTGTTTTATTTATTTCTGAACAGCCTGACTCCTGGTTTGTGTACTGTGTGTATTTCTAAGACTGAATTTAGTCCTGTAATTACTGCATAATACTAAGCAACATTCACACTTTGCCCAAAGATTTGGGAATACAGACAGGGTTAGATATCGAGGGGTGATTTTAGGTACTGTAATTCCAATTAAATATTTGCTTGAGGGGGAAGGTAAAGCAGGTAAGCTCTCATGAGAGTGTAGAAGAGGATGTTGCAGTGGTTAGCACATCATTTGACTGCTCTGTTAAACTACCTTGCATTTTTATCTCCTCCACAATTTTTCCTTTTTCTGTTCTAGTAAGGTGCCTCTCTATTGACTCTTGAATATGAGAGCACTTCTCTATCTCCGAAGCTTTTGACAGTGAGTGCTCACCAAGTCTTCTTTCATGCACTGATCTGATTCTGGGAGCAGAAGTCCAGTGCCTCGGATGGTGCCCGTCATCTTTGTTAGCACTGCTGGGCAGGCGGCTGCCCTCATGGGGAGATCTTGATTTCTCTGCTTGCCTCTGCAGAAGAACTTGGAGCAGTTGTACGAGCAGTTGCATTTTTATGCTCTGTTCATTAGATAAATTCTGTCCAAATATGTATTTGGATTGCTGTCTTCTGCCTCCCTGGTCAGCCCTATCACTTCCGAAATTCACAGGAGGTAAAATGTAGCCTGCTCAGACTGAGGAAGGCAGATTCATGCTAAGTGATCCTTCTTCCAACTGCTTGTAGGTTTAAGGTGCTGCAGGCCCTCTTTCTTTTTTCCTGCTCTGCTATTTAACCACTGAAAACGTGTCCTTAAAAACTAGAATTCGCTACTTCTTCATTTCGTTTTTCTGTTTGATGGTTGGTTGTTCCTCCCCCCCTTCAATCCACACTAAGGTATTATTCTTTGTGGATATAATCAAAATATGGTATTTGTACATAAAGCTGAAATGAGAATGCATCTTTATTATAAAATATAAATCATAAAGAAATTAACCAAACTATTGATCAACCCAAGCAGCAAATGTGCTGAGGAGGGTTTATCTCTGTGTGAAAAGCTGTTGTCAGAATTGTATATAGTGGTTTTGTGCACCATTCATAGTCAGTGGTGGTGTTACAATGACACAGAGACTTGCTGAAAGAGTCCTAGCCCATTTAATTAAAAAAAAAAAAAAAAAAAAAAGAAAAAAGTGTGATTTGTATTCCAACTAAAGAAATGAATGTGTAAGTACTTATCAACAGGCACAGCTTTCATGTTTATTCATCTATGGACTAGAAGCACATATTTTAGCATCTGAATGATTATAAATATGTTTACTAGCTATCAAAATCAGAGCTATTTAATTTGAGAATAGCAATTCATATTCAGATGTGTTTTGCTTTTCACTACTAGTGTTAGTTATTCTGTTTAGCATTCATAGTTCTGGCATACATCGTTTTTAGCTCATAACATATTGAGATGTAACTGAGGACCGGTGTCAAAGAGGTTAAGGGACATGGTTATATGTTTTGATTACTCTTGCGTCAACATGTCTTGTCAGAAAAACTGAATGGAGACATTATGAATATATGCAGTATTACCCACCATATCAGAAAGGCAGCATTTTTCAGTTTTTCTTGTTTCAAGTGATGTACTTGCCCAAGAAAAATACAAAGTACGAAGTCAAGTAAATAAGCCTGACTCAATTAAAAATTATTGACTCCTGCCTTGAAATAGCCATCTCCAAACCACACCTTTTGTAGCTGGAACAAAGCTGATGTGATTGTGGCGTAAGAATCCCCTGGGGCACACTTGCATGATGTTGCATTCATTTCCTATGTTGTCTTGCCCAACATCACAAAATGTTCATTTGTGGCAACTCCCCATTTTTTTTTTATTTTTTTTTTTTTAATATGTGGTAAGATGTCTTTCCCGAAAGTTCATCCAACTGGAGTTTGTCAGCAAAATCAGCGGTCCACCAAGGTTTGCTGGAGTCGGTGAAAAGGAAAGAGTGGATGGAAAAGGAGGTCAGACCAGTGCTCCCAGGTTCTGGATCACGTCCTTATGGGCTTTGAGTGTAGCCTCTAATGCAGTAACCAACCCATTGAAAACAGTGGGTAGGAAACCCCTTCCTCATTGCGTGAATAGATTTTTCTGTTAGACTTGATTATAAACTTAACTACCCTTTTCAAAAGTTAGATGCAAAACTGTGCATGTGAAAAGAAGGTCTGTTTGGGGTATAATTCCAACCTTCCCTCCTGTCTCTCAGTCCTGTCTGATTTCTTTTACTTTCCTAACATCTATAACAGATTATTCTAAATTTTACATGAGTGTAATAATAATGCTCAGCAGCTCGCTCTCTCCTAAGCCTTGGGCTTGTCTCTCAAACCAAAGCGCAAATCGTGCTCAGATGATTGCACACTGATTTGTGAACATCACTTTTCATTTCAGCAGCTCTGTGCTGGCATCTGAGCCGGAGGGTCTTGGCAGTTCCTGCCACTCTGATGCTGATTTTTCCAGTTTTTTGGGCCTGGTTAAGTTGTAAGAATTTGTGCAAGTGTTTGTGAAGTCTATCATGGGCTATCATTTCTGTATGGAAGCATAGCTGGAAAACAAGCTTTCCCTGAGACTTCATCAGAGTGAAGGTTCACTCAAAATGCTTTGCTAGCTGGCAGCTTCAGCTTAAGAAAAAAAACCCAACCAACCAACAAACCAACTATAAAGACCTGCCAATATTTTGCTGACATCCTTGATGACTTAAAAATATGTGCAGCTCTTTTGGTCAGGCTCTTCTGCCTGTCCTGAAGTTTTACTTTGTTCCTTTTGTTTTTTTATCTAGGAGCATTTTGATGCCAAGTGATGTGTTCGTTGGTCCGTATGCTTCCTCTGGTAGTGTCCTGCTTGATAAGGATGGCAAAGCAGCTTTTCTGCACCACAACTAGCCCTTTGCTGTTCTTCCCTTTCTTTACTGGTTGTCCTCTCCAAATCTTTGACTTTTTTTTTTCCCTGATGACTGATTCTTCTGTTGAAATCTTCCTTTGCCACTAATGCAGACAGCTAACTGCTGTAGGCTGCCCATGGACAGAGTTCTCCTCCATACATTAGACCTAATATTGAGTCCTATTTGAACCCTCAGAGCAGGGCTTTGTATGAAATTAAAGTTTTCCTTGCACTGATGTTCTGGCCATAATTGCTTATGTTTCCAAACTCATTCCTGTTTCTTGCAGGTCTTGGAGATTTCTGTAGTGCCACATGGTTTCCTGCTGTACAACCACTTAAAATTAAAGGACGAGTCGGGGGAGTGAAATAACAGGAGTATTTTCCTATCATGTAGTGAAAATTCTGTAGTTCAACACTTTTTTTTTTTCTTCCTCATAAATTTGTTCTTTCTTACCAAGGTCCTGCATTAATCATCTTGTTTTCCAGTGTGTAATATTCTTCCTCATGAGATGTCTCCCTTCCCCCCATCCCTGGCTTGCATACACTCTGTTTTTGTATTTTGTGTGATGCCAGCAGTGGCTGCAGGCAAATACTATTAATTTGAAATCAAGGCATACTGTGCAAAGGCGAGGGGAGGGGAGTTTTCCAATATGTTTGTTTTGGAAAAAATATGGTTGTCTTGGGAAGTGTTATTATCATCCATTTGTTTTACAGACTCTTTGGGGTTCACGTTTTTTAGTGCCTTGTGGTTAACAGATGGTTGTTCGAGTTGAACATCCAAAAGCACTTGACTTCCCGCAGCTCCTGTTGGGAACAACCGTGGTCATGGGGGGTGACCCCTGCTGTGCTAGGCGGGAGGATCACCAGGGCTTTCTGTTGTTACCTTGGGTATGGAGTATGTAAACCTCTCGGTGCAACATCTGTCTAGTGATGTTTGGGGATGTGGTCGATTTAATGTAAAACTCCACATGGGATAATCCATTTAAGATCTATAAGTGTAGCGATGGCATAAGTCCATGGGAGTCAAAATTTGTCCCTTATAATTCTCACTAACTGCTATAATTTCGATACATCAAGAAGTATCCAAATTCAGTAATTGTTGAAGAAACCTTGAGGTGAGAGGGCGGCTTACTGGTGGGAGGGAAGCTTTCAACTTGGTGATGAATTTAATTCACAATAATTGTTGTTTTGTCAACAAAGCTTTCAGCATGTTTTGCAAGTTCCATCTGTCCTTTAAAATCATCTTCAAACTATAATAGTAGTGTTGCAGTGGTGACTTCCCAGAAAAGGTATCTGTTTCTGTGGTCCTGGCTGTCAGTTAACAGAAAAATTGCCCATAATGATGGGGCTTAGCTGCTGCTTCAGGTGAACCTGGTAGTTTGATCCTAGTTAGTGGCTTGAAATGTGCAAATATTCCCAAGTATTGCAACACCCAAATTTGGAGACATCTATGAAGTATCTGCTGTATTTGTTTTTTAGGCAGGAGATCCACGGCACTGTCAAAAGATTGGTCCTTTTTTTTCTCTGTGTGGGTTAAAGTACCAAATGTGGCTCCTACTATAGGAAAAATTAATTTTCTTTGATATTGCCACTTGAAAGGAAAGTTTTGTTATTGAGCTTTATTTATTCTCTGCTTTATTTACTTTTTTTTTTTTAAGATGGAAGATATGAGAGGAAAGTATCCAGCATTTGTAGAGAGATACTTGTGTTCTTCTGCCAGATAGAGAGGCGTGAAAGAAAGCATTATGCATAACAAGATATTCTCAGGAGATCCGTTTAGTGGAAGGGCACAGTGTTAGATGTAATTTGTTTACTGACAGTTTCCAACAATGGTGCAATGGACCAGGAAGCATCACTAAAGTAATGAGTCCTTTCCTTTTTTAAAGTGATTATGTTTGAACAGTGCAAATTAACCTGCTTTTTGAGGCTGCTGCTTAGGTGAAACAATTTGCCTATGTAAAGGCATCCCCCAGCTTGCTCCAGCGACTGATGTAGAAGAGGCAGAGTCTGTGCATGCATAGGAGAAAAGCTGTTATGTGTGAATCAAATGTGAGTAGCAACCAGGCTGATCTAATCTAGGAGCTACTGTAGCTAAATTGTGAGGCTAAAACCAAACGCGTTATACTGCGTATAAAGAAACTACTGTAAATAAAGTTAGCTGAACTGGAAGAGCAACATACTTCCTGGGGGAAGAAAAAAGAATTACTGCAAATACGGCATGATCTCTTCACACACCAGAAACATTTGTCAGCTATCCCTGCTCGCTTGTACTTGCAGTCTTGGATTTCTACAGCCCACTGTTCGTCCTTGTGGCTTACCACAGTGATCGGGCACAGATATTATTGGGGATGTTATCTCTGAATAATGCAGTGTCATTATTGCTGCGTCTCAAACACTGTTTCACGTAACTGGCAATAATGAGCTGCGATTTGAACTTTCCAGAGAAACCACTCAATATCTTGTGAAGGGCCTGCAATTAATAAGTGAACATATAGCCCATTTTAGGCAGATACTAGTAGTTACTCATGCTTGGTGAAAGCAGAGATGCACATTATGGCATTTCTAGTCAACTCTGATTGTGAACTGTCTGTAAATGGCCTCTTTCTTTTTGCATGGTGGGGTTTTTGTTAGTAACAAATGCAAGAACATGTGCTCATTTGAAAATTAACGCGAAAGGAGTATTTGGCAGTCCAGCATAAAAAGTCATATGGGAGATTTCCATATGCCATGCTGAGAGTTAGGCTTGAGTATCAGTGGGAACTTGGTGCCCAGCTGCCATTTGTCTCTCTTAGAAGAAGTCTTTCCATAGAAACAGTACTTAATAATAAATGAATCTAACTTTCTCTTTCATCTGGACAACTGAAGGTTCCCCTGAAGGAGCCAGTCCAGTCTGTTCTCTTAAAAAAAAAAAAATCCTTACAAAATGATTTGGACATACAGTTTTGATTTCCTTAAATACTGGATTTGGGCTTGAATGATTAAAACCAGGGTGTTGTGTTATCTGATGCACTTGAGCCTGCTGATGGAGGTACTGAACTCAACCCTTCAACACAGTGTTTTGTTAGAAATACTGTGCCTACTGGGTTATAAAGCGAAGAGGTACCATTCGTAGTAATGCAGATACCTCCTTGGGATTATTGACTATCCTTCAGTGAGACCTGCTAATTTGAAATGATCACCTATTTCAGAAAAACACATCTGCTTTAATGACTTTCAGTATCCCTTGCTTAGCTCTTTTGGTGACTATTTCCTTTGCAGTGACTAATGCTATTAATACCTGTAATCGGAATTCTTTGTAATGCCATTCTCTGTTCTAACTAGTTACACTAGTGTTTTTGTTTTCCATTGTTACATGTATTTTCTGTATAAAAACTATGTGTATATACTTTACAAAGTAGAACAAAGCTACCCAAGATTAAGGGCTACAGTTTCTGCTTCAGTGTTAGCAAAGCCCAGTATTAACGCACCTCTTTTCCGTCTCTTAGCTGAGCTACACAGGAAAAATCAGAAAGCACGCGTTAATCTCATGTGAGTGTGCCTTTGCAAAATCTTCTGCTTCAGGCTGAACCCAGTTTCTTTTACCTCCTGGCATACAGAAGATGACTATGACCTCTTGGCAACCTCTGGAGTATTCAGCGACATTTAAAAACTTTGTGGTTTTTCTGTTTGCCAGCAGATGACGTTTACCATAGATTTCCCTGCACTTAGCCTAGGGGCTAGCTAGGGAATACCAGACAAAATTGTAATGTTAGTTCTCTGGAGTGATTTTTGGCAGTAGATGTTATAAGCCCATACAGCTATTGCGTTTCGCAAACTCATCCTTAATCCTGATCTTTTAATTTTCTTCATTTTTGCAATTTTAATGTTAGCTGTCAGAGAACTAGGAATTAAACCTGTGAGAAAAACACAAGGAAGCTGGCAGAATAAGAGCACAGGAAAATGGGTGGACTGAAAGTGCATGTTCAGTAGTTTGCTACCAAGTCCAACAACCTATTGTGATTTTGATACTGATAGATCAAGCACAGGCATAGAGAATAAAGTTAGAGAAAAATGCCATGACATTTCCATAAATAGTTAGCAGATCTTTATTTTGTTCTACTCATGTCTCTTACTAGGAATTTCCCTCAGTCTTGCCTTTTGGCAAGAAAATCTTCTGAAGGCTACATGTTTACTGAATTTCCTACCCTTACTCCCAAGTCTGTGACATTCAGGTTTTTTTGTTTTGTTTTTTTCCCCCCTGTGACACTACAATTTAGAAATTACTATTAAAAAATCCTCATGAAAAGCTAACTCTAACTGTAGAAATAGCTTACTTACTCTGAGGAAGAGAGTTTCACATAGGCTTTAAAGTGCTGTTTTGTTCACAGATAGACAGTGGAGGTCAACAGTGAATTACAAATGCATTATATGTCTGGAAAATTACCCTAGCTCCTTTTCCTAGCGGTGATGATGTAGTGGCTTTTGAAAAGCACCGGTTAAGTGTAACAATGATTTTGTCTTCGTGTCTTGCAATACAAGTACTCCAAAATCTTCCCTGATATTGGTGTAATAATTCCCAGGGTGGGTG
>NW_020799107.1:7686752-7734822 GCF_003259725.1 Athene cunicularia | reverse complement strand
GGTGGGTGGGGAAAATCTCTTTTCAGGCTTCTGCATTTAATATGTAGGTGAATGTAGATGCAGTTGAGCTGGAATGGGGCTTTGAAGGAATCTTCCTTTTGTCTTAACACTAAAATGATATAAAGTAGATTTATGGGTTTGTGGTGAAAAATTGAGATTTCATTGTGAAAGTTGCCCCTCCAGAGTGCTTCCCCCCAACTCCACCCTCTTGCCCCATGAAACCACAACACTTGGCAGCTGTTTGAATGAGTTCGTGCAGTTTCTGTGCATGTGAATGGCAGAGCCACCTCCCTGATGATTCCAGATCTTGTAAATGTGAAGGGTTTTTCGCTCTGCTCAGGCAACAGAGGCTTTGGTCTGTGGTGATTCAGTTCCTAGAAACAACATGATTGGAATCATCAGGTATGTATTGTACCTGAAGGTTTACTTTTTTGAATTTTTCTTTAAAGGCATTAGCATGTTACAGTTATTTTGATATATGCTAAATTGCTTCTCTCAGGAGATATCAAAGCTTCTTCCACTTACTGATGCCAATTCTCTTTAGTGTCTGAGCTACGTGACATAGTAACATAAAAGTGGTATCTTCTATTAATCTGTAGTAGAGGTGTTTAGTTTCCAAGTGTCTATAGAAAATGTGTTTCTTTGAGTTTGATCACTTCTTGCTTCTGTGTGCAGAAAGGCAAGGAGGATTAGGGAACCATTACAAAATATATCAAACTAATTCTTGATATTAAAAGCAAGATTTAAGTAATACTGCAGACTTAGTTTTGAACTACTTTGTGTTGTTTCCTTATTTAAAAAGGCCAAAAGAGATGACATTGCACTGTCTATCAGCAAATTAAAACAAAACAAACAGATTGGCCAGCCAGTCAGATATTCAGTAGTTCTGAGTGGAGGATCAGTGATTTTGGTCCCATGTTTTATAGCATTGTCCATTGCATAATTTGGTTATCTATCTAATGTACCACATGTGGCAATCGAAAAGGTAGCAATATCTTGTTTCTCTACCCCAGTCAGTAGCTGTTTATTAGGAGATTGTCTTGTAGAAACTAACTGCAGTTTTCGATCTTCCCTCCTTTTTGTTTACATTGGTAACTCAAACTGAATCCATAGGTACAGCATTTCTCTGTTCTGAAAGATCTGTGCATCATATTACAGATTATGCCAATTACATGCTAAGAGTTGAGTGCAAGTTGGTGATCATACACCATAATATGGCTGTGAAAGATGTGCACAAACCCACATCTGGCTCCAGAGGCTGGGATTTGTTGGGAGGCTACTGTCAAGGGAGCTCTTTGTGCTTGCCATGCTCTTAGTCCTCTGTGGGCATCTGCGTCAGCTGTGGTTGGAGTCCAGACAAAGGCCAGCAGACCCTTTCTTCTCACTTGGTACAGAGGTGGCTGTGTAATGGTAATTTCAGTAAGCGGTAGTGATGCTTGACCTCTGCTCTCATTGCTTTCTCAGCTGTACCACAGGGTTTTCTACCGTGCACGTTGACTTGCATGGACTAAGGACTGGTAAGGCTTTTGTAGAGGAATGTGATGGACTGTGTGAAACTCTGCTTACCTGAGTTTTACAGTCATCCAGGAGCTAAGTCCAGCCAACCCAGGCTTAAGGCCCCGATTGCATGACTGAGGGCTGTTCCACCAAAACACCGGTTGTGAGAAGATGGGGTGGGTGTCTTTGCCTGTGATTGTAACTAGGAAGATGGGAAAATACTCAACCCAGTCTCCTGGCAGTAAGGCAAATATAATAATGAAATCTGTGATAACTTGTTCTGTTATGGATGCTTTTTTTTTTTTCCTTTTTGCCATGTAGTTAAACCCATTACCAAAGGGAACTGTTGAATGCTTTCCTGGATGGCAGCAAGCCGTAGACCTGTCACTTGGGGAGCTGTTCAGGCTGCTTTGGTGCTTTAAGTTTGTAGCTAATGACCTCTGTAGTGGTCATACCATCAAATGTCACACTCAAAAGGCTGGAAGTCAATGAAGCATCCGGGTCACTCAGTATATCAGCGTTTAATTGACAGTGCGCAGGACCTGCGTGTGATTTATAGCCCGATAAAGGGACACACTTTTTATGTTCTGCCAACACAATTGGCAGAATATTTTAGGCACAGATGGCACATTAGCTTTGGACAGCTGGTTTCCTCTCTGCTGTCACATCCTAGGACCATCTAACTAATACTGTCACACAAGACCCAGTTCACTGGGTAACTGAGAGGAGTTTTCACACGTGGCTTTGTGTCAGCCTGAAGGCACATGAAAATCAATCTGCTAAAAGACTGCCTCTAAGAGATTTCCAAGGCTTAGCACCCTACTATGCCCTTCTGGCTGTTCACTTGCTGACCTCTCTCTTTTTTAGCTGTGTGAGTGTAACCAAAGAGTTTCTTCCTAGTTGTGCGATGTGCACATGTGCACCCCACAGAGTGTGGTTCTCCTTGTAGTGTCCTCTACTTTACATCTGTACCAATGTGGATTTAAAAAAAAAAAAGGGGGCAAGAGGCAAACCACACCTATGGAGCATGCATTTCTTTAAAGCTTGAGAATGAGTAGGGATCATGGAAAGGTGTCTATTTTGAAAGGTTTATCTTTAATACCTAGAAGAAAAAAACTCGGTACATTGTAGAGAGGCAATATATAGTGACAGTATAAATTACGCATAGATGATAGTAAGGATAAAAGAACAGAGGATGAAGTAGAACTTCAAATGCTTTTGGAAAGAAAAAAAAACCCAAGTGTTTTCTGGAATGCAGTCAGGCAGGAAAGGTCTGAGGTGGAAAGCTGAAAGCTATGTTTGTTGGTAGATGAAACACATTTTTCACATCAGAAACTTAGTATTTCAAGGTATGATCCCAAATAAAAATACAACAGTTTTATTTTTCCAAAGCATAGGAAATATGAGGTCCATAATTTCTTACTGTTCTATCAGAGCTTCACTGACTTTGCTACAAACAAACTGCTGTGCAGAAAGCCTTTAAAATGTATTTTGGGTTACAACATCAGATACAGAGTATAAGAAGTAGTGATGGGATTAGGACTAGTTTTTATTGATGCCAGGCAACTAGACCAGAAAAACTGGAGTTCTGTGTCTGTGTTTAAAGTCATAATTTAATAAGGTAAAATACAGTTTGTTATAGAATTACGCTCTTGGATTATGGAGAGGTAACCAGCCAGGGGGATATGTGGGCATTGGGAGGGAGGAAACACCCACTTGCCTTATCCCCGGTCTTTTCTGCGAGCAAAGCTTTGCTGTGTCTTGGAGCAGGGAAGACGTGGATGTCTGTATGCAACACATACTCGTGATATTCAAGGGATGGCAGAGAAGGCTGTCCTGATTCCAGTCCCATGGAGCAGGATTTAGGTTAACTGAAGTGCCAAACTATTTAGCTGTTACTTTTAAAATTTTTGTGCTATTTTTTGAGGTTAGCAATAACAAAAGCTAAACTGAACAGTTTAGTTACTGTCCAAACTGGGTCTACAGAGAAAGGCTTTTGATTTGGATGTTTCCTACAATATTATCTGCTGTTTTCATGAGGATTTACCCCCCAAAGGTGAGAATCTTCTTGGGCTGAATAACTACTTAGTGGAGAAAACTCCTGCCTGAATATACTGAATCAGATTTCTTCATATAACATGATGTGGAAGCAGAATAGCAGTAGTTCAGTTCTAACTAAAATCTGCATTAAAGTTCCTTTCTACAGTAGGGGGGAGCAGACTGAGGACATCTCTCTGAGCTGTATTACATGTTATGTGCCTCTATAGAACTGCTATAGGAGTTGCAGACTTGTAATTTTTATGGATTCTTGAATATTTCAACATAGGTTGTGTATAGATGGGTTTGACCATGGCATCATATTTCATTTACACTTGAGTCACTTTCAGGAAGCTGCAGATAAGATGGAAAACGAGCTTTTAAATCTGCTCTTAGAGGTGTTGAAATATATTTCTTTGTAAGATTTCCAGTATACAACTCTTGTGTATATTACTTGACTGATCAACTGTTTCCTAAGAATTACATTTTTTAAGGCTGTGTCAGGGTTTGGGAGCCTTTTCAAAACTTTTAGCTGTTCTAGCACAGTGAAGTACATCACAGTGATTTAATATCCCAAAGGCTTGGGTAATCTATAGCTAACAAATTAGTGCCAAGCAACAGCCCGTTTGGACACTAATGATCGATTAGTGTTGGGATTGACACTGGTGTGCTTCTGAATCCTGGTATTTCATTTAGTAGATGAGGACCTTTGTGCGGCAGAGGATGAGAATCTGCCGTAGTCTCAGTAAAGTGAGGAGAGTTGTCAACCACAGGTAGGGGTTCATAAGTACTCAGTTGTTCCCAAGCTGAGCAGGGGGGCATGAGGGCCAGGGGTGGGGGGAAGTGTGTGTTTGAGTCACCTGGGAATCCTGGAAGTGAAATGACCTTCCCTCCCATTTGTTTTTTCTGTTTAACTACCTCCTGCTTCTCACAGTATAAACAGTGGGGAAATGCTGATCAGCTAGATCCATCAAATGTGAGCTGTAATTTCAAGTCAGGCCATTATCCAAAATTAAAGCATATGTGGTAAAGAAATTAGCAGTCTGCCGTGGTAATGCAGGTTTGTACTGTACACCTGGAGGTGTTATCTGCCTCTTGGGTTCTCTGCTGCAAAATTAGGCAATGGGTAGCCTGAAATAAGTGTGGACATGGATGCAAAACATCTTTTTGAGCTTGTTTGCTTATTTTTAATGCTGAAATGAAATATTTTATCTATATTGAAAACTGTATGTTCCATTTGCTTTAATTATGTAATGGTACTTCAGACTGCACACAAGCCACAGTCAAAATAATTAGCAAATGTGTACACTTTTCCCCTATACTTACTGGCATGGTAGTTACTGTTTCAACTCTTGCCATCATCCTTTCAGATCGTTTAGGTGATGGCAGAGATCATGAAGGCACTTGTCTGAAGCTTCTGTTCAGAAAGGATTTGTGCTGCTTAATGAAGGTTGATAAGAACCCTTCATCTAAGTGATGTACCTGAAAATGCCAATGTCTTAAACGCTCTCCTTTCTGGCTTCTTGAGCACAAGTGGATGAGTAATGGAATTTCCATTCAGTGTCCAAGGTAGAGTCTACTGAATTTTAAGAGTGGGTTATTTTCAGATGCCATTTCATTCTGAAGTTATTTAATCCTTTTGTCTTACCTTTTTGTTAAATATGGCAGCTTTAAAATGAAAACCAAACAAAAATACCAAATGCACCAGCAAACCCAACAATTAGCTAAAAAAATACCTTAAAGCTTCAGTATTTAGAAAATTAAAAATCATTTACATGAAACATATTGGCAATTTTAGTTTTTTTTTTTTCTTTCTCTCAAAGCTGTTCAATTAATTCAGCAGGAGATTGTGCTTTTCAGCTAATTTTTGGTGCAGCTAATGGGATTTTTTTTTTTTTTTTGTCAGTTTCACTGGCCATAGTAAGATGTTCTTCTTAAACTTTGCAATTTTAATTGACTAGCATTGAACAGGTTTTGTCATTGTTTTAATTTTTTTTAAATGTGACCAAATTGCAAAGAAAAATCACTTGTGTCCTCTTAAAGGAAAAACCTTTTTGTTTTCTTTGGGACTGAACTGAATTTCTTAGTACCTAGAACTTGTTAGTTACCTATGCAAATATTTTTATCTCTAGCTGCTTCTGAGTTTTGATTTGGAGGTTTTGCTACAGTGCAAGAAGAGTGCTGATTGATGAAACCAGTTCTCCTAGTTTCCTCTGTCAGGAATACCATTTCTGTTTGGGCTCTTGCTGAGCAAGACTTTTATATAAGTTGGTGTATTTCCATTAAATTACACTGACCTGTCCTTGCAGGGGATAGCACTAGGTTTAATAATTTTCTGTGATTTCTACTCTCTCCAGCTGTAGAGTGGCAGCTTTGTAGCACATGCTTCTCACCTTAGCCAAGGTTTTGCTCTATTCTAGGCATGCTATGCAGTATACAGTGCCTTACTGTTGATCAATGAGTGCTCGAGGTTGCTGCGGGCATCCATATGATACTAAAAAGCAGCATTTGTTTACTTTGTTGGGTTTGTGTGTGGCGGGGTTTTTGGTAGTGAGGGAGGGGGCTACAGTGGTGGCCCCTGTGAGAAGCTTCTCGAAGGTCCCCCAGCTCCAAGTTGAACTCACCCTTGCACCGTGGCTGGATCAAGTAGTTATGGTGGCTGTGCCTCTGTGATAATGTATTTAAGAAGGGGAACCTGGGAGAAGGCTGTGAGGAAGACCTGTGAAGGAGACACCTCTGCAAAGACTGAAGTCAGTGGCAGAAAAGGAGGGAGTGGGGGGTGAGTGCACCAGAGGAGAGACCCCCCTGCAGCCCATGGTGAGAGGTCAGGGCCACCCTCCTGCCACCCATGGAGGTCACTGGTGGACGGATGCCAACCTGCAGCCCATGGAGGACCCCACGCCAGAGCAGGTGGCTGTGCCCAAAGAAGGCTGGGACTCTGGGAAGCCCCTGCTCTTATAGTTCATCACTGGGAGGACTGGGACCCAAGCCAGAGCAGTCTGGGAAGAGCTGCAACCCATGGGAGGGACTCAAATTGGACAAGTTCATGGAGGACTGTCTGCTGTGGGAGGGATCCCTCACTGGAGCAAGGGAAGAACGTGAGGAGTCCTCCCCATGAGGAGGATGGAGCATTGGGACTGACTGCAACCCTCATCCCCTGCGCCCCTCTGCTGCTGGAGGAGAGGAGGTAGAGAAATTGGGAGCAAAACTGAGCCTGGGGTTAAGGGAGAGGTAGGAGAAGGGTTTTTTCAGACATGGTAATGCTTTTCACTGCCCTACTCTGATCAAGTGTTATTGTTGGGGCTGTTTGAATTATATTAACGTTCTTTTTCTTCCCCTAAGGAGTCTGTCTTACCTGTGACCATAATGGGTGAGTCTTCCCTCCCTGTCCTTCTCTCAGTTCCTGAACCTATTTCCTTCCCATCCCTGCGGGGGAAGCGGGGTGAGCAAGTGGTTGTGTGGTGCTCAGTTTCCACCTGTGCTCAAACCCTGTCACTTAATGCAGTTTTAGGCTGCTGACACCACACAAACACTGGTGCAGCAGCCAAGCTCAGGGCTTTGCTGGGAAGGACCTTTGTACCATCCTGAAAGGGACTGCGTGTCACCTTTCTGCCCAAGGCCGACATGGTGAGGACTGACATGGTGGCTGGAGGTTGTTTGTGGGCTCTGGTATATCACAAAATATTGCTGCTGTTTTGGCCTCTACCAGAGGAAATGGGCATGACCAGGCTGGGCCTGGCACTTTGGGAATGTCCTGGGTTGCCCTATGTTAATAGAATGGGGAACATTTCCCTTCCTGAGGAAGAGAGTTGGACAAGAGTTGACTCCAGCTGAGCTGTTACGATATTTAGCACAATGGAGATTGTGTTTTGAATGAAAGTTGGTACCAGGTGAAACTTCAAAACCATGTTGATCACCTCCATGAGTTTCATACAACTTTCTTTCCTTGTGCTACAGTAGTTAGCTTAGAAAAGAGACTGATGTGTCAGGGTTTGTTTCGTTACAGTTGGGCAGCTTACCCAAGTATTCTCTAAAAAAAGAAGTAAAATCCAGAGTAGACATAGAGCAACTCATAATGACAACTTTAAAACACTACTCTAATTAGCGAGCACTCCCTGGGGACTCATTAGAATTATAAAAGCATTATTGTTGGTTATGCAGTGGTTGGAACATGTTGAGTTTTGGGCAGTTCAACAATAATACCTTGAAAAGAGTTTTGCAGCCTTTAAGAATTTTCTGTAGTTTGAGAGAAAGCACAAATTGCAATGTCCTAGAAATCCTTTATGAATTGGGCCTTATGTTTGCTCTTGTAAATAAGGAGGGGTTTTGAGTTTATATGCCACAGTCTAATAGGTACATAGTGACTGCTTAATGGGATTTACATTCATTCAAACAAAATTAGGTTGGTAAAAGACAATGCAACATGCTGTAATGTAAATGGGACTGACGGCAGAATTAAATGTTTGTGGAAACAGGGCAGCAGATCTATCAAGAGCTAATTAGAGAGTTCAGAGACAGACTTGGGAGTAAACAGCACCAACAAAGAGAGAAGGAGAGCAAGAAAGAGAGAAAATGGAGTCTTTGTGCTGCGATGAAAAGGAGTTATAAACAAGGTTATTTAAATTGGAAGATCTGATGGAGCCTATCCCGTGAGAAGGACTTAGGCTTATCCAAACCTGTTGATTAACACAAGTTGAATGGCAACTTTGATAACCCCTTTTTTGTGTACATAGTTCCTCTTTGTTGCAGTTCGCTATTCACGGTATCTTCCTCTGATGGAGTTTTTCATCACAGTATAATGTTTCTATTTGCTGTTCAGCCTTTCTTTCAGACACCAGTTTAAAAACAGACTTTAGCCAAAGTATTTCTAGCAGCGGGAGGAAGCCTAGAGAGCAGCAACAGGGAAGATAAGAAGGTTTAGGTCTTTTCCTGTTCCCTGCAGACCTATGTGCTTGTGAGGAAAGCAGCACCCCTGTGGAGAGCGATCGGGTGAGAATGATGCCTTTGGCACAAGGGCAGACTAAAGCATCCTGTTTCCCTGTCATGCAATCAACTGTGGTATCTCTGGCATCAAATTCTGCCTTTGGCACAACTACTTCTTTTGGTAGGCTCCTGTTGCCAAATGAAGGAAGCAATATCTGTTTGAATAAAACCCCTCATGTTTAGTTGACAAAAGTCAGTCCCTAAATTCAGTGGGAACAGGATTTGATTAAAATTAATTTATTATATGGAAAAATGTAAAATCATTAACAAATCAATTGCTGAGGTATTTAATTTTTTAGTCTTCTTAACTTCAACCTAGTTTAAGAAATTTTCTGGAATTAAGACATTCTGGATGGGAAATAACATTGTAACTTTGTTGTGATTTTTACATTTATAGAAGTCTAGTTCAGGGCAGGCCATGGCATTTCTGTTACCATCTGTGGCAAATTCCCGTTTAGGTTTACTTTTGTTGCTTTACTTTCTTTGTGCTGGGAGTAGATGGGCTTTGAATTTTGCTGGTGGGTATTGCACAATGATGTTTATACTTGGAGAGGATCAGAAAAACCCTTGTGCTTTTTGGGTTTTATTTAAAATGGGAGAATTGTCCTCTCTCTTTTGACAGCAGAGCTGGGATTATAAGCATGTAAGAGTTGGAATCAGAAGCTTATGCTGTGTTGGTTTATCTGACAGAAAGTGTCACTTTTCAGAGGGAGCCATAAAGCCTTGTTATGAGGGGTTCGTGAAGCAGGAAGAAGGGGGTGCCGTGTCTCAGGGCCTTTCCCTGAAACTGGAGCACAAATTTCTGTCTGAAACCAAATCCACTGACTCTGAAAGCCAGATCAGATAGGAGCGGGGTTTTCTGAGCAGTTGACACGTCTGACAATGTAACTATAGTTTCAGTAGAAATACACCACAAAGTCTTGTCTGTTTTGCTCAGAGATGCTGAACTCTTGTTAGGTAGTATTGGGGTTTTTTTTCCCCCAGGAAGTGTTATTTGATGAAAAACATCTGGATTTGTGCCAGGGGGATGGAACTCCTGCTGGGTCCCAGAGCTGTGGGATAGTGAAGATGGCTCTCTGGCTGCAGACCTGGTTCAGGCCAGGGCTCCCAGTTCTTGCCTAGGGTGAGCTCGGTACAGGTTATCCCTACA
This sequence comes from Athene cunicularia, assembly GCF_003259725.1. Taxonomy (NCBI): domain Eukaryota; kingdom Metazoa; phylum Chordata; class Aves; order Strigiformes; family Strigidae; genus Athene; species Athene cunicularia. The sequence continues at coordinate 7,725,155 of NW_020799107.1, read as the reverse complement.
GAGCTACTGCAGCAAATGCTCCTGCATTTTCCTCCCTTTACCCTTAGAACAGGTGGAAAGAAAGTAGAGGACAACGCACTTTGGTCCCAGAGGAGCCAGGCTCTCAACCAGCTACCAAATCTCACCAACGTGAAGTAAATGCTTCAGTGTCTTCTAGATGTCAGCTAGACCCCTCAGCTGTCAGTGGTATGGATTCCTGGCAATGATGACTGTATGTACTGCTCTTTTCCTCTCTGAAGATTTCAACACTTCCATTTTGATGCAGGATAAAACTGAAAGGTGGAGGACAGTGGGAAGATATTTGCTGGGGCCAGTCCCAACCACCACAAGCTGATGTGCCTCATCCCCCTCTGTGGTTGCTGGGAATGACAGGTTCCCCCAGAAGATGGTCTGAAGCAGAGCCCTAGCTTTGTAGGGTCTAGGTAGTTGATTTTATTTCTCTCCCCTGCTCCTTGCATCTCAATACCACCTTTGCATTGGTAAGAATACAAGAGTATGATATGCTCCATAATGAACTTGTCTATAGGAGGTGATTTTGGTTGGGTTTTTTGTTTGGTTGGGTTTTTTTAAGTAACTTAGTGGTTTTGTTGTGATGCTGAAAATCCATGCTGCTTAGAGGTTCATGTTACACAAAACCTTACAACTTCTTCTTTCCCTGGAGTAATACTACTGCAAGGCTCAAAACTATGTGGGTTTTTTTCATCTGTGCAAAAGGCATTACCCGGGGAAAGTAGCCTGGCCTGGCTGTAGTAGTTACCCATCAGAAATGGATTACGTTCTTATTTTTTCCAGTTTAATGTTCTGACAGGTATGGGTCACACACAGTTTCTTTGCCTTTACTGCATCAGAGCAGAATCCTTGTGCTTGAAAAGGTCTGTGGGAAACTGTTGGCTTTCACATTTGTTTGATTACAGTTTAAAAATAAAAGGTCTGCATTCCAGCACTGACAAAAGCACAGGGAAGTTTCTGATCCCCTCTCTTTGGTGTCTAATGGAAAGAGAAAGGTGAGCTTGTGTGTTTCAGAGAGGCTTTGATGGGCCTAGGTTTTCATTAGGAAGCAGCTGGGGTGCAAGTCTGGTGACCAAGGGTAAGATACTAGTGAAAAGAGGAGGTCTCTGGGGTATGGCGGTCATGTGCACTCAGTTTTTCCAAGTCCTTGGGCAATATCTTCTGAAGAAAGTCTGTTTGAGGAAAGGCACCCATGCTTCAATGGCAGGGAAGAAAGAGTCTGCAAGTAAGAAACTGTAACTTGTTATATGGTGAATCTGACATCTCTTGCTGTAATAATAATAGATTATAAAAGTGGACAGCACTAGTCATGCAGTGTAAATTTGGCAGAAGTTTCAGCATATGTTATTACTTTGCTAGTAACTTGTCACCAAGCTTGTGATTGACTGCAGGATAAAAATCACACACCCTTTAACTTTGTTTCAGTCCTAGTGGAGCCTTTGACAAATTATTTTCTTGTTTCTTGGGTTTCAGCTGAAGAATGCAAAGCAGCAACTCAAAATGTCTGCGGGTATTTCACTACAATTACATTTTTCACAACAACAAATATATCTCCTATTGCTTGTTGGGAAAATGTGGATAAAAATATTAATACCTAAGAAATATGGCTTGCTGGCTTTCCTTTCTGGTTTTTAGGAAGAGCCAGAGTTGTCCAATGACAGATTCTTAGAAGAAATTACCATCTCTGAACTTGGTGCGATGAATACTTTGTCTTGCTTGGCCTCTGCTAGCATTGCTCTGATGTAGGATCAGTTGCTCCATGCTGTGCCCAAACAAGAGCAATGCACGTTGCAGATCATCTGAATTCTTCCGACCAGAGATGAGGAGCAACTCCTGCTCTTTGCACTTAAGCTTCCTCATGTGCTGTTATTTATGAATGCCTTGTCTGAAAGGCTTTACTTAAACAGCCCTTTCTGAAATCTGAAAATGCACTAGCCAAAGTGAAGAATGGTGTTTTTGCAGACTTCTGACTTTCAGAACTCAGCTTTAAAGCTGTATTTTACTGGGTAGGAGAAAGTTTGGCCTACATCCCTGCAGTTGTTTTACAGATTGTTTTCTTTAAAAATATGTCTAATCTTTGTCCTGCTCTGGATGGACACCCTTCAGGACTGAAGTTCAGTTCACTCTGTGCAATGGAAAGATCGGTACTGTTTTGTCAGGGAGGTGCTCTGAGATCTTGGGTCCAGCTTTGCACACAGTCGGTGTCTGCAGTCACAGCCACTGGCTATTGCAGGCTCCTGGGGACTCTCAGGTTGGTTTACTACAATGGTTTGAGGTTTTATATGGATTTCTTCTTTAGGAAGTAAATATTTGCCCTAGAGTTTCATCCTCCTTAGGTTTTTGTACTTTTAGAATAACATGAAATGCATGAAATCACATATTTTTTTTTATTAATTTTGCACTGTTATATACACTATACAATTTTAGTGCAGAGATACTTTTCCAACATGAGGTCACTATTTTAACCAAGTTTAATTTTATTTCATGATGGGAGACTTTTGAAGAGTAAAAGTGAACTTTTGGATGTAAAAAATCTGCCAGTTTGAAAAATCTGCCTGCTTTGAGTTTTGATTTCACAAGGTTGTGCTGTGCCGAATACCTGGGTTGTTCCACTGTTATTTTCTGTGGTGTTCTAGTAATACAGAATTGTATTGATTGATTATAGTTGCCAGATGCAACTACTGTACAGGCGTACTCTTGTTTGAAATTGCAGATGTAAGCAGATTTTAGTCCATGGCTTCTCATCTTCCTCCTAACTTGTTTCTTGTCCACCCCCTCCCACCTAGCATCCTTGCCTGCTCCCTCACGTGATAAATAACACTGTCTTATCAAGGTCAGTCAGTAAGGCCCTTTTTACATATCTCATAAATTTTAGCCAGGTGCCACTGATGTGAGATTAATGTAATGGCACTACAGCAAGCACTCAGGCTTGTCTTAATTATGCTAAGGTTGCCGGTTCACCGTTTCTCTTCATCTGTCTCCCGCTTTAGGGAACACTAAACACTATGTCATTAGATTGTCTGTTCCACAACATTGGCCCTTTGCATTTACAAAGTCATCAGATGGCTTATGACCTAGCTTTTCTAAGAAATTAAATTAAATAAATAACGAAAACAAAACAAAACAAAAAATCAGAAAAGGAGCCTGCCCAGGGGCAAGGGCAGAAGGGGGAGAACTGAGAGGGCTGGGGAAAGGGTTGGGGTAGCTCTTCAGTGCTGTGGGCTTTGAGGGACAGAGTTTGCTGGCAGGACCATCATTTTTGGGATGCTCTGCAGGGCATGGCTGTCAGGTGCTTCCTTTTAATGGTATAAATGCACATGCCTTCGTATGTATCATAGGGTCTGCAATGGAAAGGGCTGCAAGCTTGGGCGCTTTTCCTGTTTTATTTTTTTATTCTATTTTTCCTTTGGAAGTTTAAAATCCTCTACTGCAGAGTCAGTGTTTGGGGGATCTGTTGAGAAGGGGCTTCCTATGATTTCCCTGAGGCTCAAACCAAGCTTGGATGTTTCTTCCCTCAGCTCTGGGAAGGGGAGAGAGGATAGCAGAGTCCCATGGCAGTATGCCAGTGATAGCTTTAAGTCCTGCCAAGGTAAAGCTCCTATTGGGGCGGGGAACCATTCCTTCCTACATCTAGGAGATTGAGAAGTATTTCTTGGACATTTGTTTCTTTTCATCTGCAGGCTCAGTTTAGCAGCCGGGAAAAGGCTGACCTTGATTTCTGTTTTGTTTATTTTGCGCTTTATGGCCCCACTGAAAGAGACTTTTGTTTCTAGTCTGAGCATCCTCTGCTGGCTTTGCAGCGAGGAGAATTTCAAGGTAATCAGATAGGACTAATTGATGTACCAATTTTAATTTCTATCTACTGATAAAAATAAATGCTTCCAAAGGGACTGAACTTGTGTCAGAGCAGTTGGACTTGTTAGCTGTACTGGGAGTGGGGGAATCTCAAACTTTACGATGAGAAGAGACACCAGATATCTGGTATAGTTTGGTAGCAGCTACCTGACATGCTAAGATGGCTCACTCTTTCACCAGTGATACATGAAAATTAACATGGGTATTGTAGACAAGACAAGTTTATCTGTTTGTTGAATGCTCCGACTACCAGTTTCTGCAACCAGGGCTAAATTGGAGGATTGTGCTCCCTCTACTTCTAAGTACTTGTAAGAATGTTGGGGTTTTTTAAAAAAGTGTTTTTTATAAAGAAGGGCATCATGTGTGGCACAGAAAGCCGTACAGAGCAAAGTAGTCATGCTCTGAATAACATGCAGGGCCCACTTTCTTCCAAGCCCACTAAGCAAAGACAAAGGACCTGATGAAGAGGTAATGAGAATAATTGAATTTTTTCCAGTGTTGTACACAGAACTGCTAACTTATAGCACCCATGTTCTTGTGGTGCCAGCCAAAACCCTGCATGATGAAGAGAGAGTCTGTCTGTGACTGAGGCTCAAACAGGAGAGAGCATGGAAGCGTGGTGTGATAATGGGGGCTTCTCCCCTGTCGATGCTACTGCCATGAGAAGGTAGTACTCTCCCAACATTGTTTCCTCTGGCAGGGTTTACTGAGATACCCCTGCTACAGTTGTACACACAGGCATCACAGGGCTTAGCAGGGTCTGGGGATCCCTGCCTTGATTTCCCTGCTGTTGGGAATGAATGCAACTGCCACATGTAGAATGGGGTGTTTTCCTACTAGGAGGGGAAGTGCTGGTGGTGCATGGCTGACTTTTTAAAAATCAAGTGTAAAATTCTAGTTTTTCAAAAGATAGCAAAGCTAATTTATTCTTTCTGAAACTAAAATTACTAAAGACTTTCCCATATAGACTGTGAATCACTTACAGTTACTCCATCAGCTATCAGTGGCTCAGACCAGGTATCTGTCACTTTGGCATCTAAGCATCAGGTCAGTAAGGCAAGCATGAGATGTTAGCAGTTACCAGTAACACAGGAATTACTGCTGTCATTTTAACATAAAATAAAGATACTTTAAGTTTTGCTTAGCCAATAGACTTCTTATAGTTGACTGAGGAACACTTATTTTAAACCTTAAATATTGTTTTAAATTCAACTGCGGTGTGCATGGAGGCAGCTTAATTGAAAGTGTTTTGAAAATAATATTATCACCTCTGTTCAGGTTCAGTCTCCTGCCAGTGTAATTCCATGTCTACGGTAGAGTTGACTGGTTGCTCCCAGACATGATAACTGGAAATGGGATATCTAGTAATGATCTGTGCTGTTACATTATCATGGCATTATAGTGAAAATAGCTCCTGTCACCACAGTAGGAAGCATATCTGTGACTTCCTCTAAAATGTCTGAGATAAACATGGCTATGACAAATCCAGCCCTAATGGCACATTTCAGAGTATATAAGGTCTTGTGATATCAGCTGGTCTTACCAGAAAAATATTTATTTTAAGAAGTGATTTATTAAGGTGAAGTTAATAGCACCTACACAGCTTGAATTTCAGCTTTGTTTCGTTTTGTCTGCTGTATGAGGGGAAATGGCACCTTCTTGTTTCTGTGACTAACATTATTGCAGAACCACTTAGGGACAGGTTTAGATTATCATATTCTGGTAAGTGTTTCCCACAGAAGCCAGACCCCTGTGCCCTAATACCAGAAATTCGGGCTGGATATATTGTTCTCATCATAACTCTTGACTTTACTGCAAGGACTATTGATAAGAATGTCAACATCCGTCCTGATGGCCCTTGGAGGAAGACTGAAGCAAAAACATTTACTGCATTGCCCAACCTACCCATATTTCTCGGAAGTGAAGGGATGGATGGAGGGGAAAAAAGCTAGGAAAAGTAGTTGTAAAATGAAAGGGGAATAGTGCGGTGCCTCGTTTTGGTAGAATGTTTAAAAATCAAGTGCAAAATGCAGTGTGGACAGATGTGCTTTATTCTTCACTGAAAATTTTCAGTCTTGTGGGGGTTCTGTGTTTACCCAACTAATTTACTTCTTTGATTGAATGCAGTAATTGCATGCTTTAAAGATGAAAATTGCTTAATTTAAGCTAAAATTTTATCTCTGTGACAAAAAGCTTGTGAGCAAGCTGGATGTGCCTGGCTCTTTTCTTTGCCTACCACTGCATTCCCATGTTGACCAGGTCTTGCAGAGATCCTTGCCCTTCCAAAAGGAAACTTCTCTCCCTGCTACCCAAACCCCTCAATGATAATGTTGACCCTATGTTGACCCTGCTTCTGTCTTTATTTCAGAAGGGAAACTGGGAGAAGACGTTGGTGGAGAAGCTGCCACAATGCTTGCTGCAGCCCACAGTGCCTTTTCTGGCTCTTGGAGTGAAAGATGTGCCAAGCTTAAGTGTTTTGAGGAAAAGGAAAAGGGGTGGGGGGGAGGAAGGAAGTGGAAAGGCTACCAGCTCTGAGTCTTTTGAGCCACGAGATGATTTTGAAAATGCTTTGTTCACTTAGAGGGTGTTGGAGTTAAAAAATGAAAATTGCTTTTGCAGCAAAGTGCACCGTAAGGTCTGCGGGGACTGATTAGCACAATGGCTCTGCGTGTCCTATATAGTAAATGCTGCTTCAGTGGTTACTGTAAGATAGGATATGAAGGTGAGAGAAGTTAAGAGTTGCTCGAGCCCCTGTGGTTCACAGTTATCATTACATTAAAAGATAGAGGAGCTCTGGCTTTACTTAATTGGCGAAGACAGCAATCGATCAATTGGACATTTTAATGTAGAGGGGTTTTTTGAATGGCTTGTAACTTCATGAGTCATTTTTGTGCAGCTATGAAATGGGAAGCTTTATTTTCCCTTGATAAGATATATTTAGTCAAAACTGTCTAGATGATGGCCTGCCTTACATGGGTGAGAGGGAGGGAAGGGTGTTAACTTTTGAACAGGCTGAAGAAGAGCTGAGGCAGCAGGGTTCTAGATGTGGATGCAAGGTGCTGCGTCTGTTACGGGTAGGGATGGCACACCACCTCTTCAGAGGCTGGTTTAAGTCATCCTGGTACTGAGAGCAAGCCCTCAGACCCTTTTTCTAAATTTTATTTTGTAATAGAGTGGTGGTTGTTTTAGAGCTGCATTAATCATACCTTTGACTTGGATGGGAATTTTGCACTCAAATGTAAGCTTCATTTATGTATTTTCTGTGAAGAGTTTGTCATCTTATTTGGTAACACATCTGACTTCACTTGTGATCATAAAACAAGAGCTATGTAAGAAATACCTGTGAGAATTAAAACCTGCTTCAAAGTGCTTGTGGTTCAGTTTAGGCTGGGAAATACAGGAGGATTTTTAACTGGCTAGAGTGAAGTTCTGGAATGGTTTCCCATTAGGAGCACTGGGAAAAGGAGTCCTGGAAGGTGTACATGTGAGCTAGAAAAACATGAGACAGATTATGTAGCCTGATGATCTGCTGTGCCAGGGACTTGTCCAGAGACTGGAGGGCCTTCAGTCCTATTCGAACCACCTATTCAGAGCTGGGAAGTTTGTGTTTGATTTTGTGCAAGTTATTAATGTAAATGCAAGTTATTTTTGGTGCAAGGTATCTAAGCTCCAGATGTTTCAGATGGCCTAACAAGCCTCTTCTCCTCCATTGTCTTCTCACATCCCTGAGCTGAGGTGCCAGCACAGAAGGAACAGGAGCCAAATCTTGGACGTGACCTGCAATTGATGGCCTTCAGAGCCTCCAAGAGATGTCACTTCAGGACAAGTGCTTGGTTAGGCATTCCGTATACTAGAGACATTTGTGTACGTCCGCTTTTGACCTCAGGCTGGCAGATGAAAAGTGGACTTCTGTGTGTGCAGCGAGGTCACGTGCATCTGAGAAAACCGAGCAGCTGTGGATCATTTCCCTGATCAGCCCTTGGTTAGGGCAAAGCCTGCTTGCAGAAGAAGAAAATGAATCTTATAAATGTGTCTGATATTAGCAGAGAGAGCATCAGAACATATATGCAGAGGAGGAAGAGATGGTGGCTGGATGTGCTATCTTAATTGTAGTGCTTCCTGGGTTGACCTTAGTAAAATATTTTTTTTTTTCCAGTAGGGTCTATCTTTTAACACATGCATAAAAACAAAGACATGAATAATAAAATACAAAGCAAATATGTATGTTTATGCATCTGAAAAAATTCTTCTATTGCTTATTTACACTGTGTATGTGTGGTGGGCTATGTTTGTGTTGTCTCTTGCAGATTTTACTAGCATAGAGTTAATCTGATCAGGACAGATTTTCTTGCATTTTCCAGGTCACAAAGCCATTGACCCCATATATATGTTAAAAATAACAAAAACCTGTACAGGTAAAATGATGGTATAACTAAAATGATGTCTGGAGCATGCTGAAACTGGCAAATTGACAGCAAGAGAGACTCATCCTCTTTCAATTTCCTTCCTCTTGTGTTTTAGTGTGTTACATGGTGGGTGCCTGTTCTACCAAACTGATGAGTCCAATCGCTGTGTATGAGGCTAAGTCTCCGGCTTGTGCTTGGTTAGCCACATGTGTGTCAAAACTAGAGTTTGGCATTAAATGCTTAAGGTTTTGGTATGGTAGACTTAGGGTGTGGAGGATGTATAAGGTGAGGATCTGCTTGGGAAGATAGATGTTCATTTCCTTTTGATTTTAGTAAGACTGAATGAAACGCTGCAGAAAAGTTCTTGTCTGGGACTGGAGTTACTAAAAGCAGCTGATCTTGGTACTGAGTTCTTGCTGATTTATCTAGTCTAAGTAATTGCTTCTTGTTTTCAAGAGTTTGCATTTGCTGCAGATGCAGAAAAGGGAGTTGCTTCAGTTAAACGGACCTTTTCTTTTAAACTGTATATAGAGAGCCTTCCTTGTTGCTCGCTGCTTTAATCAGGCAACTTTTAAAAAATCTTATTTTGACATTTGTGTTGGAATTAATGTGATTGGCAGCAGAATCCAATAAATGAGAATTTCAAAGGTGTTTCTGTGCTGCTAAAGGAACCTTTGCCTGCAGTTTGACTTGGCAGCACTTGTAGAGTTCTGCATCAGCTGGATTTTATTGTGTGGGGAGATGGATAATCAAAAAGGGAATCGCACGTGCCTGCAAATTAAACATTTTGTTCAGAATGCTTGCTTGCCGTTGAACAGCAGTGTAATGTCAGGGAGAGGAGGCGGGGTACACAAGCCCAGTGTGCCGTGTGCTAAATGCCTCGTCGTACAAAAGCACAATGGCAAATGTTGAACAATGCAGTTGTGTCATAACAAATCAAATCATGAGCATCACGGGCTTGATTTTCTTTGCTTTATTTTCAGGGAAGTTTTTCTCATCCCTGTCTCGTGATTAATACTGCTGATAAGCGCAGAGGGAGTTACTGCATACAGCTAATGCGTGCTTTAATACCTGTTCGAATATTAATTTCCTAGCAGAGGTGTTTTTTACATTTAGCCCTTTGCAAGCCTTCCAGAATAAGTAATGATACTGCTACACAAATGCTGTAATTGATTTAATCGCACCAATATATGGCTTTTTCTGCTTGTTGCATTCCGAAGGCATTGCACTGTGTAGAGAGATGCATCCAGAAGTGGACATGACCTCTCTTGTGCTGGGCTAGAAACTTAAAAAAATCAATGGGTCACAATCTGTTTCTTGTATATAGAGCCAGTCCTACTGAAGCGTGCAATGCTAATTTGTCTGAATATTGATAACATGTTGGGAGAAATTCTCGTCTTCCCACTTCCCTACCTTGATGGACCTATTGATCTTTTTGTTGTGATTCTGAAATTTATAGACCTCAGTCTTGTCATTAAAGATAACTATCTACTGAGCAAGCTGATTTTCAGTGTATGTTTTTAAATACCGTGAGGAAGTGGAAGCAACATAAAGCTACAGCGTTTCTCAGTTGTGTGTGATGGGACATGGCATGAGCCCCATAGCTACCAAGTTGGTTTTGATGTGTGGAAGATGTCGAGCTCTTCAGGGGGTTGAGGGTAGTCAGCCTGTGCATGTGTGTGGGAGTCAGGCACTTGATTTCTCTTTGTTATTAAAAAAAAAAAAGGGAGGGGGCAGGTGTTATTAATGCAAAGCAATATAACTCAGTTTTGCTGTTCACATCTGGTGTGTGGACAAGCTTTGCCTGGTGTTTGCTGCTGGCATGTCTGATATTCCCTGGATGCGTGTTTGCCCGAGGGTGCTGAGCTGGGCTCTTCCTGGAGCTGAAAGTGGGGTTCAGCAGCAGCCCCCCTCCCCTCCCTGCCCTGCTGCAGCTCTGCACACAGGCTGCCTGCTTGCCAGGGGCTCCACTTAACCACAGAAAAGCCGATGCTGTGAAAACGTGAGATCTGTCAGGCTGCTGGCATTAGCAAATGCTGCAGGAGGACTGTTGGGAGTGCCGACGTGTTGTGGGATTTCTGGGGGAAGTTTTGTGGCTATTTCTGACGGGCGCATCAGAATGTTCTGTAGTTCAGCTTTGTCCACGTTCCTCACCACAGATATTCTTGTAGAAAGAATTAGATGTTTTAAGGTAGTTCTGAGTTTTTTGGACATTGTTTTGTCACTTCTGCTTCTTATTAGTTTTATTAATAATTAGCCATTTTACTGAAATAATAAAAGAATTGCAATACCACAACTCCACAAACAGCTCCAGGGCTTAAGAAATTTTAATAACTTAGGAGGTGTTTGGCTGAGTCACAATTCCTGAAAACAAACAAAATTTAAATTTTATTAAAGGACTCCAGGCCAGGCTGTCATATTTGGAACATTGTGTTCCAGTAAAATGGTGATAGTTGCTGTTGCAGCCTCCCTCAGAACGGGACCAGGATGGATGACTCACTCTTTCGGTGGTCTAAACTGGAAGTGGTCAGTCTGTAACCAGATTTTTTTTGCTTTATTTCTGGAAGGCAGTACTTTTCCTAAAGGTACAACCTTTGCACTTACCTTCCAGAATAACTCCGTGCTTTGCTGTGACAGGTAGATCTGGAAACGGTAATGTATTTTCCTGCAAACTTCTGGTCTAGAAGATGGAGGGAGAGACCTTTGAGTACTGAAAACTGGTACCACCATCCTTGTTTTGGGACAGGATGAAGAGCTTTGTGCTGTTGAAGCAACTGAGAGTTTGGATGTGGAGTGTGGGAGGTGATTTGAGGCAATTGCAGTTGAGACCTCTTCATGGTCTCACCTCCTGTTAAATGTAAGATAGTGCTGCAGCTGTGCCGCCTTTGCTGTTGGGTGCTCCAAGACGTGCTGCAGAGATAAAAGCGCTTGGCTGCAGGGTGCTGCCCTGGCCCCCTTACTCTTCATGTGGACATACTGCCTTGCTGGGGGCATCCCTGCTAGGAAGAAAAAAATGTGAGATATATTAATATGGTTGGTCGTGTATTCATTGAACAGTTTGAAGCAGGGATGATGGATCAGTAAATCACACCAGGATGGTTTTTTGCATTATTCTGTTTATTGAACGGGTGGAGCATATGTAATAGAACAAATATGTTCCACAAACCTTATTAAAAGAGCATTAGGGTTGCGGTGGTGATCACTGGGAAAATATTTGAAGAACTGTATTGACCACAGAGCTTTAATTTTGCCTTTTTCCAAGCACAGCGTGAGGTGGTCTTCAACTGCATGATACTTTTCTCCTGAGAAACTTCTTTCTTGGGCAGGCTTCGACTCAGCAAAGCATCTAAAGTTATTGGCAAACCCATTGACTAGACATCATTGTATGTATGTGTCTGCTTAAGTAGGTGCATGAACATCCTGGTGACACATGGTTCACACTGAGTCTGTTATGGAGAATATGGTTAATAACGGTCATAATTCCCCATTTATTTACACATGCTTTTTATGTACATACACACTCTTCTATTCTTCCATCAAATACTTTGCAATAGCCATTCTTACTCCTATACTGAGCCCAGACTTCAGGCATCTCCTGAGTGTTACCAGAAAGGCTTGATCAGGTTACCTGGGAGGGAGGGTTTTTTCCATGGTATTCTTGCATGTCTCTTTGCCATGAAGAACACTCTTCACAGTGGGTAAGGAAAAGGAAAATAACAAAACACATGCCATGGATTACATTCAGTAGTACTGTTCCATTAAAAAAATAAAAAGTCACAGCACTGTTCTAGCCAATGTTTTAATTGCATATGAAACAAGAGGACCAAACACCATTTTTCTTACTGCCTTTTTTTCTTTAAACTTGCAAGAAAAACGTAAATGTCAAACAGCAAAATATAAACTGAAGCTGTGTGTCTTACTGTGTATCCAAACAAGCAAGAAAAACAAGGAAAGCCATAGGTTTGAAATCTGAATTTTCTAAATCATAAATAATGTATTTAGTCTGGCTACTCTGACCAGGAGTTTCAGCTATAATGGGCATGCTGGGCAGAGCTGATGGGCAGAGCTGAACAGATTAGACATGTAAACAACATGAGCTGCAAAGAGGATTTAATCTTTTTGGAGGTGAGGTGGGCGGGTGGAATCTTACATCAAATGTGTAAAATTTCTTTAATAACTAGACCTGGCAGGGAAACGCATGGAGTTCCAGCAGTGATAATCGGTGCTTCAACTCACTAGAACAACCAGTGAACCAAAAGATTTGCATTTACCTAATTCCTTCAGGACTTGAACAAGTGAATGTCATTGCCTTCATGCCAAACAAGGGCACATACAGAGAAAAAAACAGAAGAATGGCTGGCTTATGTCTATAATTGTTATTTTTCATGAGTTAGGGACTGCCTTCTGCAGATTGCTTTCTGTGCTGAGTCCATCCAGTCTAGTGTCTCTCTGCAGACAGGGATCAGCCCAGGATCCTCTTGGATGCTCCCCAGCAGCCAGTGTTCAGCCCTAGTCCCCTTTCTCCCTCAACATTAGCCCAAAAGGTACATAAGCACATAGTTATTTCTTGCATCCACCACACCCAGTGGCATCTGGTTGAACCGGTATTTGTAGATCAGGGCTTTGCATTGCTCTGAGCTTGTGCTCATTTTTAATATGCAGACGTTTGCAGAAAGTAGTTAAGATGGGTAGATCTGTCCTCTGAGGTCCCTCTCTGTGGCTGCTGCGGTTTAACATAGGGAAATGGCACTCCTCACCATCTCAGGTTAAGCCACCACCATCTCTACTCCTGGGAGTGCTGGCAAAGGGTGACTTTCTCAGAGTAAAGACCAGTCCAGTTCTCTTTTTTTTTTTTTTTTTTTTTTTTTTTTTGGATTTAGAAGGTGATATGTCACTGGTCACAAGTTATTTTCAGCTGAATGTGTGCTTCACTGGAACATGCAGATCCCAAATACATGCAAGCCATACCTACTTTCTACATGTCTTTGGTTGTGGCAACTGCTTTCATCGATCTTTTGGATAAAAGCTGTCTGAAAGTCTCTCCTATCTGTAGCCCCATCTGGGCTACTGGGAGGAGGATGCTGGAAGAAACAATGTTGAGCGTGACAGGTTTTCAAGGCTGACCATGCTACAGCCCTGGTTCAAGGCCCAAACAACTTTCCTCTCCACTCTGTCAAAATACACTCTGGGAGACATCAGCACAAAGGTTTGTACTTCAGCAATGGAGAGCTCTGGCTGAAGTAATTATTCACTCTCTCTGCTCTTGCTGGGCTTGGGGACCCTCAGGAAGTACAATCACTGATGAAATTTCTGAGCTCTTGTATGAGGAGTAGGAGGTAAGAGGGACCCTTGAAGGGGGGCTGAGCTGTAGTTGGGATATTAATACTAGTAGCCTGACCCAGGAAGCAAGCAGGAGAGCAGTTTCTTTCCAGCCCCTGCAGATGCTGTGAGAGAAGGCTGTTTGCTGAGAAAAAGGTAGACTAGACCTCAGATTTAAAGGCAATTTAGAGCTCCATTGACTTGTAAGATAAAATGGTGATTTGAGTTTATTTCATTCCTCCCATGACTAAGGGGCAGTGAGCCAGTGCAGGGGAAATATGAACTACCTTAACCCAACCACAGTCTTTACCCAAAGCTTGAAGTCAAGCCAGGCCTTTGCTGTGTCTAAGGAAAATATCCTTCTTCAAATGCAGCAGGGGGTAAAGCCTGTGTGGTAGGAGGTTTTAACCTGCACCAAAAAGCATGAATTGGGATGGCTAAAGGGGGAAATGGAAGTTTGCTGGAGAGAATGTGTTCCAGACTTGAAATACAATTGTAGGAGCAAGAAGATCAGGGAAAAAAAATGCAGATACTTTTAAAAAGCTTTATGTTGTACTCGATGTTTCCCTCACTGTGGAGTTGGGAGGACTTTGCTTCTTTCCTTCTGGTGGTATTGCTGTATTATTTTTTTTTTTCTTTCTCAGGGCAAATGAAAGTAAACCTCAGCAGTGGCTCCAGAAATCCTGTGTTGCTGAATCAATACTATCTCTGCTCTCCTAAAAACACGAGCAGCTTGATTTTTATAAGTGAGATGTTCAAAAGCCAGGCAGTCCTCCATTTCTTGGAGCTGCACAACAGTGACTTGGAGCAGCACGTGGTCACACTTAATTAGGCAGCCTGGGGCTGGGATGGCCAAGTGCTGCCTCTGCTCAACATGGCTGTTGTGGATATGAACCTCAGCAGAAGTTTTGTCTGCTTTTGACTCTGGTAATAGTATGGAAGGGGGTTGTTTTAAATGTTGCAGGGCTGCTTCTTGAGTGCTGGCTTGCAAGATCCCACGTCAACTTTTCTTCTGCACCAGAGATGTAATGACTTGGGACTTTGTTTGCCACCAGGCTATTTTATGTGGTAGATTAACCTGGATTTGTGCACTGGAGTTTCTGGATCTGTACAGTGCTATGTAATCTTTGCTTTTGTTACTTGTGGAGGCTTGTGTTTTAGGTCATTTATCTTGATAATGAGTTCTGTTTCACACCTCTTCAGACAAGCACAAATGTGGAAACAAATACCATTAGGGAAGAAGGAGGATCTGGAGGCTGAAGTCTCCAACTGATAAATAGGGTTTTTACCTCTGGCAGTACGTGGAGGTCTTTCCTTTGAATACCTAGCAAGTAACTGATGTCCTTGCTACCAAGGAGGAGATGCAACTTATCTGTCTTCTGCTCCTTGAGACAATACCAGATGTCCATCGCTAGCCCAAAGGTTGTGAAACATGTGGGAAGGGTAGACTTGTTCTTTACAGAAGCTCATGTGTTGTGTGAGTGGTGCCCAAGATGGGCACTCAAGAGGTGGCGTCTTTTTCGCCCTCCAGTTACAGCCTCAGTTGTGAAGTTTAAAGCAGTGTGAACATGGTCCTTTTTTTTTATGCTTAGAAAATTTTAGAAATCCAAATCTGAAAAAGGAGAACACTTCTGTGTAAAATGGTTTAGCCTATACCCAGAAAGTGCTGCAAATTAAAAGGCTTGAGCTTTTTTGCAAAATGAGGCAGATTGCTGGTGAGGATCTCCAGAGGACAACTGCTCTTCCTGGTTTTCAGAGAAATCTTCGGGGGGAAGAGTTGCAAGAAGGACTGGAACAGTCTTGTTTATTCAGGGTGTATGCTCTCCTTTTCGCTTTCAAAAGCTGCGCCAAAGCTCACGGCAGGGCAGGAGCTGCTAGGAGGACGCTTTGCAGAGAGCCCCTCAACTGTTGACAGCCCCTCTCCCAGAAGGGGAGGGGGGATTTGGCCTCTCAGAGGTTCCTCCCCTGGGAGGGCACTTGTTTCACATGGAGAGCCCTGATTCATTTCTGCCAGTTCTGTGCTTCAGGATGGGTTTCTAGGAAACCTGGATTGTCATTCTGCATTTATTGCGCTCTTTGAAGCGTTCATTGATCTATTTATTTTTATGGCATGAGACTTTTGTTGCATTGTCTAATGTTGGGCTGTACTGCAGGTTACAGTGCTAATGCCTGATGCGACAGATTTTTGTTCAAGGGACTAATCGCTTCATATCAAGGGTCTTGCTTACAGACCATAAATCCCATAGTTAGACTTAAAGCTCTTTGAGGAAGGACTTACATATATGTGTGTGTGTGTGTTTGGGGTGTACCTGACATGAGCCATGATCTGGTATTGAGTGTGTAGCTGTTACTGCATGGAAATAACAGCTCCCTTTCTCCGTTTCACAGTATCATCGAGGTTGGAAAAGACCTTGAAGATCATCTAGTCCAACCATTAACCTCACACTGACAGTTCCCAACTACACCACACTTGCAAGACCAAAGACCTGCATGACTAGGAAGTTATGCAAGGGGGGCCTGATTTACATCTTGGGCACCTAGTGCTCCATCCTTGTAATGTTTAAATACTCCATCTTAAAGTGGATCAAGAGAGCACATGGATGGTTGTGTGTGGCTGAGGGTTGGCCCTGGCACATGTTTCCAACGTTCAACTGTTTCAACTTGGAAGCCTGAAGGGCAGATCTAGTATCTCTGGAAAGCTGCAAAGCCTCTCTGGGCCTTGGTTACCCGAAGAACAAGCAGCCCTGTACTGTGCTGGAGGAGCTGGTACAGCAGTGCTTTAAGAACTGAGCTGTTGAGCTGCTGTGGGACTGGAGGTTTAGGAGCATAGCAAAGATGGGTGGATCTTGCACAAAAGTTGCTCTATGAACTCTCAGGTCTCGCAGCTGACAAATACTAGAGATGGGGGTAATTCAGAAATCCGTTTGTTGTGGCTGCTTCATCGCCCTGAACACACTAGGTTACCGACAAAACTGGGCCTTTTAATGAGAAAATATGCCCTTGATCTATCATTTTATATTATTGACCCTTCTCAGTTTTTAGCATTTGGGCTCCAAAGGGAGAATAGATTTGCAGAGCCTCTTCTCCAAGTAGGACAGCAGGGTCCTTGGGTGTAGGAAGCTTTTCTCTTCTCTCCGTAAGCAATTTGGCCAAGCTAGTTTTCCTTATGCTTTTTGTGGTTGTCCAGACAGCGACACAGAGGATGGAAGAAAAAATTACACTTCAAAAGCACAGAACCGTGAACATAAAAGTCAAAGCACTGAGACACTTTGTACCCCAAACTGAGTAGTTTCAAGCTGATGCTGTTGTTTTCTTAAAAAAAACCCAAACCAGCACATAGTCAGTGGAGGGGTACAATATATTCTGAAATAACTTCCAGGGTTTAAGCATAGCTATTATCTGCCTCCTTTTAAACAACCAATTTCAGAGTGATAATCTCTCCCTATCAGATGGTGATTTTGAGCTATTGGTATCTCTGATATTATTAGCTTTAACCTTTCCCATGTAAGCTCATTAAGATGAAGAAAACAGACAGGGGAAACCACACAGGTTTCATCTTTCAGTGAGAAGTCCTTCTTCTTTAGCAAGAGAAACAGCTTAACTAACAGTCAGTAGTATATTGTGATTTCTTCTGTGAGAGCTCCATGGGATAAATGAGATTGTGGATTCATGAAAAATCAGTGTCATGTGCCACACGGCAGTGTCCTCGGCTGTCTCCAATAGTGTCACCAGCAGGCTTTGGCTGGGGCTGCGGATCCTTCAGCAGAGGTGTCTGAGCCAGCAAAGCCCGGCATAGCTGAGCAGGTGAGGGAGAACACAGCAAGAAGGAGCAAGGTGGTTATTGGTGCTGCTGAAAGTGATTTTTTTTGAGGAAAAAACCAAAACCACATAGGGCTTTTGTTTCTTTAGTGCTGTGATCTCTGCAGACAGATCCAGTGCTGCTGTCTGCATTTCACCGTGATCTGTACAATGTTGAGCTAGATGTTTAATGAGTGGATTGGTGTGAAATCAGGCTTCAGGCTCCTAGACAGTGGCTTAGTAAATACAATAAGCAGCCGCTTTTCTAGCCTGGAGGGGTTGTTATTAATTTTTTATCACTGATTTTTATGACATGCCATTCTGACAGCATTTGGATTTGTAGAAAGAAAAAAAACTCCACACCCCTGCTTTCCCAAGAAATGTGCATTTCAGAGGTTTACACACTGCAACAACTACTACCTAATTGTTGGTGGGTAAGCCCCTTGTGAGATTATGCAAACGGGGGAGACAGACTCTTGGAAAAAATCATCCCAATATTTACTCTGACAGACAGATAGAATGATATTCTTGAGGAGCTGCCTGGAGCCTGGAGACAGGCGTAACCTTCTGAAGCCCACATCAGTCTTTTAACTCTTTCAGTTGGCTGATAGTTGGATTTTTAGCAGTGGTGCTTTTGCTATCCCTGTTATTTAATGATGCTCAAAATGCTTCCTGGAGTAGCTAGTGGACTGATTCTGCGTGATTGCCCCGTTAACACAATTTCAAAAGTATTATCTTGCTCTTAGTTTCTTGTAAAGACTAAAAACCCACCCGAAGACTGTAAAATTAAACGCAACCCCTTAAAGATAGCTCTGCTAAATCGGGGGGTGAAGCCTTTTTAGCAGGAGAGCTGAAGGGAGTGGAGGCAACCCCGTTCTCCAACTTTTATGACAAGATTACTTGTGCTACAGGGACACATAGTGCCAAGGGCTGTGCAAATACAGCCCTGGAGCACTGGTGCACTTGGTAAACAAAAGGGAAAGGCAGAGCAAGGAGAGGGGAAGGGGGTACCCCGGCTCTGCAGAGCAGGGCAGTGGGGGACAAGGAGACCCTGTGCTGGCACATGTGGGAAAGGGCTGCTGGGTCTTTCAAACTCCCTTCTTGCCACCTTCCCCTGGGGTCCTACCCTATCCCATGGGATGCTAGTGAGGCTTAAAGGGCTCCAAGTGTCTTCAGATATGTGCCAGGCTGCTGTGGTCCCAGTGTGCTCTTTCAGCATTTATCCAAAGTGGATGTTAAATGCTGAAGACTTCCTTTGCATAGGCATAAACTGCTGCCTGAAGGAACAAAGCACTGGGGAGTCAGCTGTGTGGCTCAAGAGCACCTGTACCCAACTTTACAAGCAAATCCTCTTTAGCCTCCGCTGCTCAGTGCTGGCGAGCAGAGGTGGTGGGACAGCTGTGGGGCTGGGGCCAGTCCCAACCATTGCAAGAGGGCACTGTCTGCTGCAACACACACAAACTGAAGAGATGTTGGCCTGCTATTAAAAATAGGTAATGGGCCGTGACGTCCACCAAATGAGGTCTTGTGATAGTCACAACAAATGTGGTATTTCAGGCAGATGAACATAATTCTGTCAGTAGGATTAAAAGGAAATGCTGCAAAATTACACAGATGGTTTTCAAGAAGTCGTAAAAAGTTAATTGAAATGTTGTGTGGTTTTGTGGTTTGTTTTTTTTTATTAGTTGTGTGCTATGTTGCCACAGAGCATTGGGTGTGTGGATTAAAAGGCTGTTTGTATTTTTAGGAAGGTGAGGTGAAGTACGAAGGATTCGATGGGACCTGCTAGAAAGCTCAGGGGAGGTTTTTTTTCTTGCTCTGCCCTGCAGCTTTGCATCTGCCTAAAAGGAGGATGCTTCTGTTTATATATTATAGCAAGGCCAGCTGAGAGGGAGAGGCATGAGCATCCCACATTGGTGGACTTGGGGATGGGGCAGGCATGGCTGCTAGGGTGCTCGGGGCAGAGAAGGGAAAAAATCCATTTAAATTGTGTTTTTTTGATTCTCACCCGGCTGGATGTTGCCATTTTGCTTGTGCCGAGGAGCTGGCCAAGTACACAGCCTCCCCTGGCAGTAGTGCAGAAGGCCGCGGTGTCCAGTTCGCCCAGCAGTCTGACTATGAAAAATTAGAGTAGTCTGAGGAAATCTCAGATGCATATGGGCTTCCTCATCCGAGTGCTTCAGCTCCAGCCCTTCCAGCTGAGCTGCAGGCCCTGGCTTTCAGCCTTCACAGCCAATTTGGTTTCTTGAAAATTGAGTGTGTGTCACATTCACAGCACAAACTTCAACAGAGCAAGCGTTCGACTTCCACTGGTTTCTTTCTGACAAGATGTGCTTGCTGCAGGGGTCTGTGCTAGAAGTTAAATAAATACTCGCTGAGCCTTGCAGAGCAGGAATCTGAAAGCTCATGGCTGGGTTTCTTCATTCCAGGTGCAAGCCCTGTAAATGGCTAATGATAGGAGTGACTACACTTGCCTGTCTGTAGCATCCACATACCCGATAGCTTAGCAAGTCACGGGTGGATTTTGGGAATCTGGTAAGATAAGTGCACAGAATTAGAAATAAGATTTATTAGCTGTTTTAAAAATAACACGTGGGTGCCCTGAGATGTGAGCTCCTTGCACAGGAGGAGATGATCTCCGTCCTGAACGCATGGCAGACTAGTCAGAAAGCAAGCCAAAAACCAGAGGCACAGAGTCCAAGCAGTTTTCCTAACGTCACAGGCAGAATTTGGCCTTGGTATTTGGGTGCTGATGCATGGATGGAGTTTTTGAATCCTGGACACCCTGCAAATGCTCACATGGTGGTTGGTGCCTTATAGCTCTGCTGAGGGGACAGAGCTGTTTCTGCAGAGGTTGCCAGCATCCCATGGACTGTTTTAGCCTTCCCCCCTGCCATGTGCATGGCTCAGGGGTTCAGAGTCCCTGAGACACGTGCCAAATTTGTGTTCACTCCCTTGCTATGGTTAGCAGAGGCCCAAAATGGAAAGATCTCATGGCTCCTGAGTCTTGCAGAATGAGCAAAGAGCAAGCTTTTTCTGCTGAGTATCCAGTGATGGCATCTGTGTGTGGCAGGTTGACCTTGGCTAGACACCAGGTGCCCACCAAGCTGCTCTATCACTCCTCAGTAGGATGGGGTGGGGGGGAGAAAATAAGATGGAAAAAACTCGTGGGTCAAGATAAAAGCACGTTTGTGAAGCAAAAGCAAAAGCCATGCATGAAGCAAAAGAAAACAAAAGACTTATTCTCTACTTCCCATCAGTGGGTGATGTCCAGCTGCTTCCTGGGAAGTAGAGCTTCAGTATGCGTAGCGGTTGCTCTGGAAGATAAATGTTGTAATAAGGAGGATGGGGGGGCATTCGTTTTCTTAGCTTTTATTGCTGAGCAGAGGTCACATGGTTTGGATGATCCCTTTGGTCAGTTTGGCTCAGCTGTCCTGGTTATGTCCACTCCTGAGATCTTGCCAAGCTCACTGATGAGAGGGGAATGTTGGGGAGACAGCCTTGGAGCTGTGTGAGCACTGCTCAGCAGTAGCCAAGGCACTGGTGTGTTAATGCCTTTCTAGCTATCAGAGCACAGCACTATGAGGGCTGCTGTGAGGAAAATTAACTCCATCTCAGCCAGACCGAATACAACGTGAGATGCTGCTATTAATTTTATGAAAGCAGTTAATGAGTAATGTAGAAAAGTTGGAGAGGACCAGCATGGGAACAAGCTGTATATGGTGAGGTTTAGATGAAGGGGAATGCCAAAAATTACCACCTATGCTTGCGGAGTGGCAAAACTGAGCTATGAAATGTGCAGTCTGCGTTAGCACCTCCTGGGTGGGTGGGGAGGCAGTGTGGTGATGTCCTCTCAGCGCAGGCGGGGCAGGCTGCTACCATGGGTTTCGGCACAAACCCCTTTGCATGAGGCATGCGTCCACGGGCTGAGGTGGTTGAGACTTGCAGTGTGGTCCGGATGGGGCCCATGGGCAAATAGTGACCAAACCCAAGTGCCCTAATGAGGCAAACAAACGCCAAGTGTGGTTGGTGGAGGTGGGCAACCTGTCTCTCAGCCTCTCTCTAAATGTCAAAATCTGAATCAGGGCAGAAATATTGTTTCTGCAGGGGGCAAATTACCAAGGAGGATGGGCTCCGTCTACATTCAAGTGGGCTGTAAAGACCTCTGCTAACATGCTCCAGTCTTCCTCACCATGAAGGCGGTGCTGTGGGAAAGCTCAGCCCAGTCAGTGAAACATCTCCCTCTGCAGAGCTGCATCTTTATTTACTGTTTTGTGGTGACTTCCTCCAATCTGTGAATTCATGTGTAGTATTTTAAAGTTTAATTCCTGGGAAGGGGCATTTGGCTTTAAAGACCTGGGCGGGGAAGTATGTCTCAAAGACCTCCAAATGTTATACTATTCAGCTCCTGTGGTGTCTGAGTTGATTTCTCCATTTAATCCCCATCTGACATTGCTTTGCCTGTTGCACATCTGTGGAACGTGCTGAAGAGATTTGCATGGGATTTGTTTGGCCCTGCCATGTGGCTAGTAGGATCAGATTTTAGCAGTTTTATCAACCTGTCAGAGTGCATCATTTTTTCTCAGGGGAAGTGATCCACTTGCCTTTCCTGATTTTTTTTCACATTTGACTTGATGCTCCTGCTGTGGCAAAGATATCCTGAACTCTTTTAATCATGCTCCTTTGGAGATGGTGATAAAAAAATCTGCTCCCTGAAGGCATTTCCTCAGCCTGCAGGCTAATTGGGGCCACCGATGATTTGAAGTAAGCATCCTTATAAATGAGCCTCTGACCAGGTTTTGCATTTCTGTCTCACTAGTCTGTCCTTACATTTTAGGGATTTTGATCATCAAGACTGAGTCTGAGGCACCAGATCTCAGTCATAACTGTGCTTAAAGCAACTCTTCTTATCACTCTAAAGCAAACTCTCCTAATTGTAAGCAGGTAAGGAGGAATAATGCTAGTTAGTAATTTGTTTCTTGCTCTTTAATACGCTTGTAGCCCCACAGGGACATGCACTGACTCCAGTGCCTCAGAGGAGGCAAGTAGCTGGACGAACAAGGTAGCTGGAGGGCTCAAGCGGGCCATAGGCATGAAATAAATCCTTGCCCTCTGTTCAGGTACTGATCCAGGCTTCCCTCCGGTATGGTAGCCTAAAAATTTGCTCCAGCAGCTCCACAGCAGTTCTGCTGGAAACTATTGAAATCTACAGCCAAACACTGGGCAGAACTGCACTGTTTTGTCAGAAATTCATCCTTGAACGTTCCCTTCTTCCATGATGTACGTGGGGGATGAGTTTCAGATTTTCCACTGTAATTTCGTCAGTTTTTCTTTGTATGAACTGCTTTGAGATTGAAATGGAAGACGTGGCCTTGTCAGACAGCTTGCTTTGTGATTTGAGCTTCTTCCAACCTCAGTTGGTAAGGGAAAACATTGCATGAAAACACCTTACTTGAGTTAAGCACATGAAAATGTGAGATTGAACCATCCCTGCTGTGAAGTGGCATCACGTCACATACTGTGGCTCACAGGGGCCACTGGAAGATTTTCTCAGACAGTGTCAGTGTTGTGCAACCCTTCGAAAGCAGAACACGATGCAGGAAAAGTGTTCTTAATAAAAATCTTGGGAACTTCACTGAATAAATGGGCTAATTAAGACTGAAGGGGACTTCGGTGCTCTGAAACACTTGTGAAGTGCTTAGCTGAGTAGGAATAGACCGAAAGAAAGAAAACCTAGGATTTTTTTTCCTTTTTCTCACACGCAGACTGACAAAATCAATAGTTCTATCTTTACAGAAATTCAGGTGCTTTTGCACATACTCACAGTCAACACTTCAAATGAAAAATTGCGACATTTAATAGGAGCTTTTTAAACAGAGCAATTGGCTTAAAAGAACTGCTTAGTTTGAATTATTTTATTAGTAGAAATTAACCATTTTTCTTTCAGTTTCTTCCACTATTGTGTTATGGTTTTATGCACAACCTCCTATACATTCTTGTGCATTTAAGATATTTAAAGATACAGATTCCTGGCAACTTGAGCAATTAATTGTAATTTGTTGACCAAGAGAGGGCAACTTTCCTATTTTCCTAGTGAGAACTTCATTTACTGACTTCTGTAGTGATACAGAAGCTGCAGCCCCTCAGAAGTAATGACTGTCTGGAAACTCCTCATCACACCGATGTCCACTGGTGGTGCCAATTTTCTGTGCTTTAGCTGTGTGGAGTAAGAGCAGCTGTAGTGGGTCAAACCAAAGAATCTGTATAGCCTCTCTGCCCATCTCCAAAATACGTAAAAGAGGGTATATGGACCAGGGAAGCAAACACCCCATTTCCTGGAAGACAGAATGTATTGGGTTACCCAAAATGGTGGTATTTCCCTAATAGGCAAATGTGCTGGTATTGTCATGCTGCTGCTACTGGGGACAGATATGAACTGATGGGTTTCTGCAGTCAGCTCTACAAATGCAAGAAGCTAATGTTGTTAATTTAGAAGACCCTATTTCTGTTACAATTTTCCTTCATGTTTCCAAATCATGTTGGGTTTGTTTTATTCATGCTTAGAGTACTTAAATTAAACTTTACTATTCTTTCTCTTTCTCTGCCTCATTTCTCTTTCTACCACAGAGCCTCAACCTCTTGCATAGCAATAGCTGAGCTGTGAGAGTGCTTGAACAGTTGCCAGGAAAGTTGAGTGATGGTTAAAAGCTGCATAGAAGAAATTATGGATGCTGGGTATTTCATTCCACTGTTTTCAGCAGCAGCTGAACCTGGTGTTTTGCCGTGGTTTTTGAGATGACCCTGTTCTAGCTAAGCTGTAATGGGATCGTGCTAGAGAGCCCAGGAGACAGACTGCAAATGGGAGCTTAAACAGCTCAGATGGGCTAATGTGTATTGAAGGAAGAACAGCCAACCAGTAGTAATTATCTTGAAACAGCAATTAAGTTGTCTTGGTTCACTGTTGTGGGCCAGTACTTTTTCAGATGTCAGAACAGGAGCTGGGCAGCCACAACCTCGGGTTGTGTCACTGTGATCATTTTTCCTCCCTTCGTGCTGTCAACTTCTATTTCAGGCGGTGTCATATTCAAGCAGACAGGATGCCTCATGTAAATCCTTGCCCACGTGCTTTGTTAGCCTCCTTTACAGCTTGTGATTTTTTTGATTGCATCTTCTTAATTCACCTTGTAGCGTAAGTTGTTATCCGGTCACTTGGCCGTCTTTCTCTGATGCTTTCCTAGGCAATCCACTGCTGAAAGGTGCTCTGGGCTTCCCCTTCATTGCTGAATGATAAATTTAGCTCTTTACCTGTTTGGTTCTGTATCTCAGTTGATATTTTTAGGAGGTACAACTTATTGCTTCATCTTCTGCTGTGGGTGCTACAGGGTGAGTGGAAGAGGAGTGTGGCTGGTGCTGATGTGGCATCCTTGAGGACGCTGCGCTTGCCCTGACTGATGTTACTGTAGGGAATGTGCTTGTGGTTGCTTCACCCCTTGTAGCTATGGTTGCTTCTTCTTTTAAAATAAATATAAGCTTTGCCTGCATTGGAGAATGTGCACCAAATACAGCTAACGGTGGGCAATTTGTTTGAATCCAGCAGAAGCTCTGCTGTCACAAACTGCAGTTTAACTACTTCTTCTCTAGCTCTGCTGTCAGCAGCTGTAATTGGGTCAAATGCTGCAGCACGGAGGGGACCGCGTTTCCCCACATCCCACTCTCAAAGCCCCCGTGCTGCTGGCCATCGCGCCGCTGGCCATCGCACTGTAAAGCAGCTGATGGCTGCTGAGCCCAGACGGGGCTGGGACTGCACCAGACGTACCCAGTGTGAATTGGTTTTATGACAGCCCGAGAGGTGGGAGGGAGAGGATGGAGCACCTGGCCTGGTGGTTTTTTATTTGCCTTTTTCATTGTGTGAGATGGCACTGACAATGAGGAGAGGGTGCCTGCCTTGTTTACTACTGTGCTTCTATGTAATTAGAGGCCATTCCTGTTCTGGAAAGTTTATGGGTTTTATATAGGTTAAACAGGAGAGAAGTACAAATTGTTTCCATTTTTCCTGGTGGGAGAACTATGAGACAGAGCACTGTTTGACCTGCCCACATCACATTGCTGACATTTGGCACAGCTGAGTATTTTGAGTGCAGATTTCTTGAATGTCAGGCCAGTGCCCTATAAACACAGGTTGCCTTTTGTTGTTTGCCTGGCACAGCTATATGGGAGAAGCAATAAAGCAGCTCTGTAGGCAGGGCACTGAGGAATGCTTGCTCCATTTACATATGAAAACATTTATCCTAATACTTAGAGCTTGCATAGCTACCAGTGAGGGGTTTCCATGGGCCTGAAGTCTGGCAGAAAGAGGGTCATACTACCCTCTTCAAATGAACTGCTTTAATTTTAATTAAGTCCACTACTTCCTCGGAAGTTGCAAGCTCCCAAATTTCTTAATTACCTACTGTGCAGCTGAAGCTCAATTGTAATTTAGGGCTTGGAGATTTTTTTTCTTTCCTTTTTAATCGTAAACGGCAGCAGGGAAGGAGCGTGTACTGCAGTAGATGCACTGGCAGTGATAGATGAGCCAGTGCAGAGAGAGACAGAAATAACATGGCAGATTGGCTGTGGTTTTTAGCTGTCTAGGAACGAAGCAGAAGAGCACTGCCTGCACACCATCTGGATGAGACAGCAAGAGGTGGCGAGCTTCACGTGAGCGCAGGAAGAGGAGGGTGCTTTTCACTTGTCGGAGATCAGAACTGACACTTCGATGTGTTCAGGGTGCCATCTACCCTGTCTAAATATTTATTTCTTGTGCTGCGCTCAGTCTAATGCAATCAGACTACAGTGTGGAGGGCTGCCATATCCTTTTAGCTCTGAATTTGTCTTGCAGTAACAGGCTCTACTGCCCCCAAACTATGTATGCATATTGCAAGCGAGAAGAAAAGTTGGAGCACCAGCTCGTGTTATAGCACCTCATGTAGTGCCTGTCGTCTTGCTATCAATTAGATCTGACAGAGCTTGCTGTATGGACTACCTTAGGGTTTGCTGTGCAGAGCTAGAGACGCTAACCAAGTTACGTGCAAGCTTGATTCCCTTTATATTAGTAGGAAGATAAATTAGCTAGTATTTTCTTTTAAAATATAAAAATGTAAGTTGACTTCTACTGATACTAATTTGCTTTAATATTTCAACTGAAAATTGATGATGCACTCTGCATGTTTTGTGTATATTCCCACTAGTTGAAGAAAAAGCATGCTGTGACAAAACCAGTCCAAGCTATCTCTCTAAGCAGAAATGTGCTCAATTAGAGCATGCTATCCCTAAGTTAAATTATCCATTGTGCATGCAGTCCTCCACCCATACATGGACTGTCCAATGTGGGTAGGCTGGCTTGAAAGAACTTGGTTTGGTTTTTAAGTTACTTGGGTCCCTTGGACCTGGGTGAGATACCGAGTTGGATTTGTTGAGCCTAACACACCCACTGGTGCCCATTATCATCATTCCTACAGTACCTCTTGTCTTGGTCTGCAAAGCTCTCTGTAATAGACTTGTACAGTATTGGTTGCATAAGCACATCTTGAATAATGAGGGTAAACAGTGTTTGACTTGGAAGAAGAGTGTTTATTCTGCTTAGCTCAAGCATGATTGTGGTAGTGAGGTTTGGTCCTTTGTTCTTCCAGACTTTTTTTTTTCTTTTTTTTTCTTCAAATAGGATGGTTATCTTGAACTCACCACCCTGTTATGTCTGTAGTCCAGACTAAAGCTGTTTCAAATAAATAGCATAGAGAACAATTTTTCAAGCTTCTCAGTGTGGAAGAGCTAAATCATTGAGGAGTGTGCTTGCAGTGCTGTGTTCTTAATGCAGCATGTTGAGGGGAGAAGCTGAAATACAGTTAAGGAATGTCTTGACCTCATGCAAGGAAGTGCACTGTTAAAACAAGCCCTTTCCCCGCTCTCTACAGCTGATGTTGGCAGTTGCAGAGGTTTGGAGCATCCCTGGGCAAATCTTGGTTTTGATTGTGGGGAGACTCAAAAGGCCAAAACAAGCTTCTGCTGCCTGTTAGATGTTTTAGGGTGGCCTGGACACTTGCTGAGTACTAGTAAATGTGACACTGGACCCATAGGGAACGTTCATTGACAAGGGAGGCCAGGCAAAGGTGTCTGAGAGTATCTAAAATGTCCCCACACGCTGATATCTGTGCACCTGAGTATCACCTGAACTTTCCAAGCCACATTGTTGCAGTGTCCTCACAGAGGACACCCTGGTTGCACCCACATGCCCTGGGTGGCTGGAGGAGCCCCAGGGTCTCCCTGTCCCAGGCCTCCCTCTTTGGAGGAGTGGTTGTACAGGGCTTTCCCCTTGGCTTTGTTTGCAGCTGTAAATGTCACAGGATGGAGAGATCTTTCTGCATGCAGGCATGTGCCTACAAATTGGCTTGCTGCTGCTGGCACCCCATGACCAGGATCCAGCCCCGTGCTGCCGTCCTGAGCACCGCTGTGCGGTAGGACTCCTGTGTCTTCCCCTCTCCTCCTGGAGTGGGACTGGGCTCTAGTGTCAAAGCTCAGAAATTATGCTGAAACTGGGAAAGTATTTTTTTTTAAAGTAAAAATTACCTCAGTTTGGTTTTATAACCCATCGTTATGATATGTTGCAGGCATTTGATTTAATAAATTTAAAGTAACGATGGCAAAGATATACTCTCCAGTTTTATAAGGGAATTACAAGAGTAATCTCCGAAAAAATTTGTTTGCATATGTGCGTGTATAAATAAATTTTCATGATCATGTATAATTTATATATGACTTCATACGTTCACTGTGGGATTTATAATATTTAGTTATTAACTGTGTTGAACATCCTTTAAGTTGTGCTTACAACTTAATGCCGAATAAGTAAATATGCTTATGATTTAAAAGCACATCAGCTGAATGAGAACGCCTGAGCTCAGCATAGAGGAGAGGGGCTGTTGGCTTTTTTAAGATGGCTTGGGTTTGGTTTTAATATTGGAGAACAACCTTTTTAAAGAGGTTGGTGCCCACTGTTGGGTGGGGGCAGGTTCCTGGGGGGGCTCAGACCCAGAGGCTTGTCTGCTGCAGCACATCATGGGGGCAGACTTGACAGGCAGACTATGGCAGACTTCCATATTGAAAATGAGGATAAGAGACAGTGGATGCAATAGTAATACTTAATTAAAAGATATACTTTTGTCCCCTGTGTATATTTACCACTGTGTATAATGTAATTAGCATTACTTTAAAGATGCGTGGGAAAAGACCTGCTCCTTTGGGAACTTGGTAAGCAGCTAAAGGACTTTGTGTGTAATGCCGCCTCCCTTTACTTTTATGTAGTAGCTAAATGGAAAATAGGTGTTGAAGCAGAGCAGGAATGCTCGTTAGGTTATATAGCACCAGTCCATACAAAATGAGCTATATTTGTTTGTGCTGGGGTGGAACAGTCTGTATTCCTCTCCCTACAGCATCTAGTTTGGATGTTCTTTTGGCTATGCCAGGTCCTGTGGGCATGGTGGCAAGGCAGGTCCTGGGAATCCCCTGTGTGCTAGCCCTGTTGCCCAGTGAGTCACACAGCCCTCTGGGTGCTGCATCCTGCCTTGCCAGTGACTCTGGGACCACAGGGTAATATGCCCCCACTCTTCCAGTCATCAGACGGCACAGGGAACTTGCTGGGTGCTCTGCCTTATCTTTAGCAGGTAAGCTAAAACACAAAATCAAAAAGAGGGAATGGGGCTGCACAAGAAGGGAGGGAGACTCACACGCTGCTGCTGTATGGTCCTTAGGCTCTCACTGTGGTTTCAACCTTCAAATGTATGGGTGGACCAAATAAACCACTCACAAACAAGATCATCTTCATAGTCTTTATGGCTGCAAATTTATTTTATTTATTTTTGAGAAGTTTATGCAATTGTGCCATTGATTACATCTTACAGAAGCGCTGACCCCCCAGCAAACAAACCCTAATGCTCTTAGGGTTTGTCACTGGAGACTTTTGTGTAACTCCCCAAAAATGATGTTCAGTTTAATTGCAGATATTTTACCATTCCAACATCTTTGTATTATCTTTCCTTAGTTTAGCCCTCAGAGGTTGTTTTTAATTCTTCACTCTCTTTGTGTGAGGGGCATTAAAAAAAGTGTTATTCCTAGCTCTGCATGAGATTTCCTTGTTTATAAAATCATACCAGCTTGAGACAATTACCACAAAAAATTGCCAAGAATACTTGCTCTAAAATCTAAACTTAACTTTCTGCTTATTGCTGGCAATGGTTTTTGCAAATGGAGCTTGGCTATTTAAGGCTGCATGTTATGTTCTTGGTGATCAGGAACTGAGATTTAATTGAGAGAATGAGAGGAGCCAGGTTCTGGTCCTTCAGGTGATGGGGACAGAGTTTCGGAGTTGCTTCATCCTTACTACCCTGCTGGAGAGGTGCCATTGTGGACAAAAAAACCCAAACAAACAAAAAAAACCCCAGAAAACTCTGTTCTTTCAGACAAAGGAAATTTAAGAAGATGCGCTCCCCGAGCAAGAAACTTCATGATGTTTCTTGGCTGTGGAAGCCTTGTCCCTTTGCTGTGGGTTGGGTAAAACATGGGCCCCCCTATGGCAGCATTTGTGCTGGGCTGCTGGTGTGTTGGCATGAAGGATTAATGTTGTTCATCGCATGCCACATGGCAAAGTTGCTTTTGTTTCTTTTAGTTTACTTCAAAAGCTCAATTTCGTGTATAAATAGATATTTTTCAGATTTTTATCAAAATAAAAATTAAAATACTGAAAACAAAAAAAAAACTTGGGGGTTTGTTTTGGAAGAAAATTGTAGGAGTTTTACTGAAAAATGTTAACATATACTTCTACTTTTTTGTCAAGGTATTGTAGAACTGTAGGGGTTGAGGTGAATGATAAGAAATGGAAAGTGTTAGGGCTTTCCATTAAACCCACTCCCTTGAGAAACAGAGGACATCACAGAACAATGCCACTAATGACAGTGTGGGGTCTCACCCATTAAACCTGTCTAGTGGGAAGAGAAACTAGTATTAGGTGAGAACTTGGGGGATGAGTCCCTGCTCTTTGAAGAGGTCAGACATGAAGGGCTGTTTCATCTGATAGAGTAAAAATTGGAAGATAAGGGAAGGCTCTGCTGCACGGGCCAGGCGCTCAGGTGCTTCCCCATGTGCTTAGAAGACAGGCAAATGGCCGAATAATGCTATGCTGTGCTCTGTCACTGGTTTCTGTCAGGGAATCAGTGTCTTGGCTTTAATCTCAATAGCATTTTATTATCTTTTCCCCCAGTGGCTGGTGTATGCTTTTATTTTTAGATAATGGGTGCTGGTGGGGTGTTTTTTTCCCACCACTCCCTTCCCTCAGGAAAACCTTTCAGCTGGCCAAAACTCCTATTAAAACCAGGGTTGACTTTCTCATGAAAAGGAGTTTGCCCTGAGCTGTTATTGATGAGTGAAGCTGTCATTGGAAATGTAGGATTTTAGGAAGGATGATGTTTGAAAGTCAGGATTGGGAGAAATATTGACTGCCAGAGATGTTCAGGTTGCTTTGCTGTGTGCTGGGGAACCTGGCTCCTGCGAGAGACGGTGTTTGCTGGTCCTGCCATCACAGGAGCAGAGCCGACACTGTCACTTTGCAGTCAGAAAAGCTCCGAATTGTTTGAGGAAAGGTTGGGTGGTTGTAATAATAAAAGTTTCTGTAATTTTAAACCACCATGAAGCAGAATGGCTGCTTTTTTACTTTACATTTATTTCTAAGATACCACATGTGCAAATATGTGTAAACGGATGCTCTGTTATCCCAAAGCATCAGGTCTAATATTCAGATGCCGAGTATCTGCAGATTCCCCTAACTCCAGCTGGAGTTTTATTTCCTCTTAAAATCAATGTTGTGATGTTTTGCATTCCTTAAACCCAAACTCCAGGAACTGTGTGATTTATGAGAATTTCAGCTTTGATAAAAAGAAAATCACTGAGAAACAGAAAAATGTAAACATTAAATGTATAAAACAAGCCAAGGAAAACTCCAGCTTTTATTTCAATGTATATATATCTGTGTGCATGTGTGTATAACAGAAATGATTCTGAGGAAGTGTATTTCATGGTTTTTGGATGCTAATGTGGTCAAATTAAAAGCGTAACAAGGTCATGTATAAAATACAGTACAACCATTCACTGAAAAAGATATATTTACATTAGAAAATACATTCTCTTGCATGTCTACCGATGTTTCACTGAGTACATTTCCAGGACAGAAGTTCTTTTCCTCTCACAAATAAACCATAGAGGTGCAGTGGGATTGTCCTTAAAAACAATTCCTTTGTGAAGATCAACTAACTGAATTTACTGCAGAAAAAGCATTACTTAATGTCAGAAATATGACAGATCTCTAGCTGTGTGCTTCTGGTTACTGAGGTAATTGAGAAAATAAAAGGATGATCCTATTTGGCATGAACCGCCTGCTTGTGCATTGGGCTGGGTGCCTCGTGCAGCCTTCTTGGAAGTCACTGGGAGAGGAAGGTGCTGGGGGTCCTACAGGGCTGGACTCTAAATGCATGTTTTCTTCTGTGTTGTTTTCACTCAAGTTGTTCTGTTTGGAACTGGTAGATCAGTTAACAAGTAATTTATTAACTGAACAATTTTCTCCAGTTTTAAAAGCTAAGTCTATGCCTATGCACGTCTGGCTCCTGTCAGCTCCAAGGCATTCGTGTGTCTTTAAACATGTGAGTAGCTCCCAGAAATCAAGGACATTGCTCACGTGCTTTGAGTGTTTACAGGACTGAGACCTTAAAGAAAACCTGGTCTAAGTAAGAAATGAGTATCTGAGGCTGCCACTTCAGTAAGGGACTCTGTTAGATTAAGTAGGAGGTTTTTTGTGAACATTATTGCAGGATGAGGCTCTAAAAAGAGGAGGGGAAGAGTCAGACTGGTATGCTTAAAAGTAGCATTTGATTTGGAGTGTTGGCTCGCACCCTAGAGCTCCCCTGAGCATACTATGAACTGGGTCTTCAGCCTCTTTAATGTGGATTGTCCTAAGGACTGCAAGTCAGTATATGTTTCTGGAAACAGTGATGGAAGGAAAAAGTTGATCGGAAAGAAAAAGAGACAAATGCCAGGAAGAAGGAGAGCAAAGGCTAGCAGGATTAAATAGTTTTAGACAGAGATTGAAGTAAGTGATGGGCAGTTTTCCCTATTTTTATACAAGCTCTTCATCAGTGTAATAACGTGGCTGGTGTGGCATGGCCTTTAGCTGGAGGGACCTGGCAGGGAGCCGCTGAATCTCACTTGGTTTTGCTTTTACAGTGCAATGTCAAAGGGCATGGTAGCTCACTGCTGTAAATCTCACTGCTGTTTATCCTGCACCACTGTGTGTGGGTCTTCAGGCAGAAGTCAGCTTTCATAAGCAGTTTTTTATATACTGACCAATAATCCATAGGCTCTGAGCATGCTCTCTTCCATCTCTAATCAACATCAAAAGAAGGTCCCGGTGTGATGAATAGGGATTTTTTCCTTCTGCTTCTGTGGTTAGGAGCGTAGCAATAGGAAAGCAGAGCACAGTTCAAAGATCTGCGTTGCTGAAATTGCCTTGTAATGCTTTATTCATATCTTCGATACTGCCTGACAGAAGGCAAATTTATTCGTTCTATTGCCTGGCTGTGATAGCGTAAGTCCTAGAGTAAGTAAGATAAGTAGTTTGCAGAGATGCTGTTAAAGCTTTCACCTGTAGTTTTTGGGCTGCGGAATGAGACAGGTGCCACCAGAAGGGCCCTTTGGAGGTCACCCAGCTCAAGATCCTGCTCCAGGGGAGCCCCCAGCACAGGAGTGGGTTACTTAGGTGAGTTCAAGGAGCCTCGCTGCATCAGGGGATGGAGTCCTTTTTCCTGTTCGGAAGATACATGTGGGTAGCTGGTTTTACCTCCTTTCCACCGGCACAGGGAGCCCCATAGGCAGCTCATTGTCCCTGGTAGCCCTCCGACCCTTCTCTGCAGGACCACTGCTCCACTGGTCACTGCATGGTGTTCGTCTGCAACCCTAAGTAGAAACTGGCCCTTCTCCTTATTGCATCCCACTAGGTTTCTGGTGGGATCTATCCTCAGGTTTATCAGGTTCCTTCTAGTCTTGGGAGTTGTAGCTGTTTCTTTGGTTGTGACCTCCTGTGGTGTAATGTCACATTGCAGATTTTTGGACACATGCTTAGTGTGGCACACATGTTCCTGATGATGGCCCAGATATTGATCCAGTTTCCTCCTTGTCCTTTGCTGGTTGAAAAATGATGCCAGGAAGATTGGCTGTTAAGGGACTCATGCAGTGCTTCCCATGCCCTCCTTTCCCTAAGCATGGGGGCAACATCAGACTTTCCCCAGATGTCAGGGACCTCACCTGATCACCAGATTTTCACAGATTATTTTCCAATTTTCGGGTTTACAGGTTTAGATTTAGTCCTTTTTTGTTGTTGGGTGAGTAATGCAACACATACACAGAGGATATATTACAAGCTGTAAGGTTTATGGCATATCAGGAATAGAAGCAAGCAGATCTAGCTGTTGGCAGCAAGTATTAAAAATGAAGCAGGTTTAGAGAGGATTATTTTTGCCTTTTCATTTGGAGAAATAATCTCCATTTAAAAGTTAGTTACTAATATGCCCCATGACTATATGTCCATCTTTACCCCTAATAATGGATATGATCATTAATACGCATGAATTTTCACTTATGTTGTAATCCAATCAGCACCAAATCTCCCTCTTTAAATGCAGGGTATTCAGCAGAACAGGGACTCTCTGAAATTTTGCTGTTGAGTAAGATGGCTGGAACATAGTGGAGCAAGTTTAATTTTTGCGATACTATCTGATACAGCAGAAGTCACCTTTTGCTGTATAACTTGTGTTTTCATATGTACAGTGTTGACATGTGGAATGAAGGAATACTCTGTGGAAACTCAGAGGCTGAGGTAGGGAAACACGGAGATTGGGGATTTGTTGGGTATGGAGAAGGTACTGATGGAGGGGCAGTGGCTAACAGGACTTTCTGGGGAGGAAAAAACAGACCACAGTTGAGCCAGAGATTTCTGGAAAGGAGAGTGCTCTCTTGCCCTTGATTTGGTTTATCTTGCAATTGCAAATGTGTCCTTGGATTATCTAGTGTACTCACTATGAACTGTTCTTGAACCTCAGGATCTTTTACAAGTGCTAGTGGAAAATGGAGTGCTTGGTTGTGTGGCAGAAAAAGGTTATGGAAGCAGTATTCCCTCTGGCACAGCTCAGCCAGCATCGCCTGCACAGGGGCTGCTGTCTTCCCCAGCTGGCAGAGGCAGGCTTGAGAGAGGTTGTAGTTTATAAACCTGTAGGAGGGTTCTTGGCTGGATGAGGGGGTTTCAGCATAAACAGAGATTTTGGTGGGTTTTCTTCCTCTCAATTGTATATCAGTGAAGTGGGTTTTTTTGTGATATTTTTCCCAAGTGTTGATAATATGTTGTAGATATTGGTGTTTTTTTATTTGAGTTTCTAGTTTCACTATGACTTTGACAGCCTTATTTTCACTTATGCTCAACTGAGTTATTTTGTGTTGTGTGTTTTTTTGGTTTGTGTTTGTTTTTGGTTTTTTTTTCCTAACAAATGCAGAATGATACTAAAACTCACTTCTTAACTTCTGGGGTGGTAGTTCTTTCCTTGATGTGACTCTCTTTCTCCCCAGTGTTATGGTTTTCAGCATGTCATTAAAATAAACTCAGGATTCATGTATTGACAAAACAACTGCTTTGCTTTTTTTTTTTCTGTTGCCTGCCACTAGCATTTTTGATGTTTGAATCTTGAAGTGCAGCTGGCAGAATAGACAATGCTTGTGTGCCCACCCAGTTGGGAAGCTGAGGAAAACTCTGGGAGCAGAGCCCCTCCCAGTGATTAAGTGATGTTGCCGTTCCTCATGGTTTCCAGCAGTTCGGACGTGCATTCAGGACCCTTGTAGCGCTTCACAGTGGTTCACTAAGTGGTGACAGAGGAGAGGAGTAAACACGACTTAAAGAAATATCTCCTTTTATTAGGGCCTGACCTTCCTGTCCCCAGAATTAAGCCGAAGGGGACCCATGCAGAGCCAGGTACAAAGCTTATTCCCTTCCTGCTTTGCCCACTGGGCAAGGAAACATTGCTGGCACAGGGCAGACGTGGTAGCAAACCCTCTAGCCTGCAATAAAGTGCAGGAGGTCATGATTTCCTGAAATGTGGCACTTTGGTGTACCTTAAAATTTTAGATTAGAAGTGGAAGGGAAGAGCCCAGTGCTTTGCTTTCAGTCCACCTGGTGCGTAGCACATCAGGGGAACGCTCCACCACTGCTGCTTTGTTAATGGCTCTTCATCTTACTCAAAGGCACGTGCAGGCGGGCTATCCATCACTGCCACCTTTCATTACACCTCTTTGGCCAACTGCGTGCTTGCCACGGTCGCTGCCTCTCCCACCGCCGTGGTTTAATTGGCCCCTCAGAGCTACTTGCCGGGACCCTGGCAGACCAGCAAGATTTGAATTCTGATCTTGCCTTTTTCTTATTATTCTTTGGGCAGAGGCTAACACTTGGGTCTCTGTTCTCCCCAATTTTTATGCCCTCTTGTGCTGAGCTAGCAATTTAAGGTCATTTTATTTTTATTTATACTTACAGGCTTTATCAAGTTGCTCTCCATTGTCACCAAATAATGACTTGGGTAGAAGTGTTGTTGCTCAGGTCTTACAGGAGCCTAATGCAGTATCAGCTGCAAAGGATAAATAACTGGACGTCCCGTTTACTACTTGTATGCAGGGTGTGCTCTAAAGTCTCTGGTGCCTAAAGAGTGCAACCAGATGCAAAGCCGATATTAGATCTTGCTCATAAGTACCTGATTCACAGGGTTTGTGATTCAGACAGTGTATACATGCTAGGACAGAAATGAAAAAAAAAATGAGTCCAAAGTGAGAATCACTTAAGTATCCAGCTATACAGAAACTAATCAAAGAAATGCTTTGGGAACCTGTCCTACTGAAAGGTCTTCCTGTAGCTCCTGTTGGGGGCCCTGTGCCTGGAGAAGTGTAGGATTTGAGGGGGGTTTCCTTTCACACAGAGTAACTCACATTATCTTGGGAATGAAAAACTAAATTCCCTGCTAAATCATGACAGCCTAAAGGCACGTGCTGAAAGGTTCATAGTGCCACAGGAGCTTGGGGCAGAGATTAGAATTAGGGATTTACTAGGTTGCATAACAGGATGCTCCTTTTAAATTGTTTGTGTCGTGCTGATGCCTTTTAGTTTGTAGTGTTCAAGGAAGTCCTTAAACATCTCCTCTGTGGTGAGAGACCATGACTTACAGATAGGCAAGCTGGTCTAAAGTCGGATGGACTCATGCTATTTTACACAATGGGGTCAAAATTGCACACAATGAGAGCGTTTAGAAGAAGGCAAAAATAAACCCAGTGAATATTTGGATAAACCTGTAGCTGTTCAGGGTGTTGATGGCTTGATTGTTTGCCTTTGTCTACGTAAACGCTGTTTTTTTTAATCTTTTGCTACCAAATGACTGATCTCCAAGAGACTTACAGTAAAAAAAAATACATATTTAATTTGGAAAAAGTCTTGCAGGGAGGATTGTATTTTTTTGCTGGTTTGCACAATAAAAGGGCAAACCACTTTTCATTCTCCTTTTTTTTTTTTTTTTTTTTTTAAACTGGAAAAGGCAGCTTTCAAAGACAGAAAATTGTCATTTTGCCATGAAAGGCTGTTTTTGCTGACACAATTGGTAGTTTAGCTCAGCTTTGATTTCCTATTCTAAATATGTTCTAAGATTATAGGGTACATCCCAAGAAATATTCAGCTTTTTTTTTTCCTTTTGAATTGCTTAAAAATTAAGAGAATGATTATGAACATGGCATAAGTCTATGCAAGATGTATTTTTTTCCTCTCCTTGACATTCAGTGTGTGCACTCTTGGGATGATATTTTATTACGCGACATTGATTCCAAGAAGATATTTAAAGTACATTAGGAACGAATTGAAAAATAAATGTAAGGCCAGAGTCTCAACTGGTGTAAATCAATGTCACTCTGTTGAAGTCAGTAAAGCCATACTAGTTTGTCCCAGCTGGAGATGTGCCCTGTTGGTTATTTTTTCCATTTGTCTGTATAGCAGAGCTGGTTTTGCTACCGTAGGTAAAATTTGTATGTATCTGAGGAAAAGAAGAGGGGCTCAGTAATTTAAAATTTTAAGGGAATTCAAAAAGTGATTTAAATGCTTGCCTCTCCAATGTAGCCAGAGACAAGGCCTCCACTGCGGAATAGCTTGTTTATTTTTACATGACGTGTCT
The DNA here is from genome assembly GCF_003259725.1 of Athene cunicularia. Lineage (NCBI taxonomy): Eukaryota > Metazoa > Chordata > Aves > Strigiformes > Strigidae > Athene > Athene cunicularia. The sequence goes on along the minus strand of NW_020799107.1, from coordinate 7,687,450 downwards.
TTGAAATAATAATGATTGTTCATAAGAAATCAAGGTATCATCTAATGACTTGAATTACTGAGTATTTCCTCAGTGGTTTCCCACCAATATAGAAGTTTTACCTGGCCATGGAAAGAGTGACCTGTTTCTAATTCAGCTGGCCATCCACTGGGGAGAGGGGATTGGTTTGGGACTGTGCCTCTCCTGCTGTACCCAGGCTTGTATGTGCAAAGGAAGTGGCCAAGTCAAGCCTTTCCAAGTGGTTGAAACACCCACCACCTCTTCCCCAAGTGGTACTGTTCGTTCCCTTCCTTACCAGCCAGGTGCCTCTGATTTGTCTTCCCTGATGTGGTCCTTTTTCTTGGCTCCTGCCGCCTGCCCCTGGTCAGCCCTTCTCCCTGCGGCTGTAGTGCTCCTGGTTTCACACCCCGGCAGCCCTCAGGGATGGAGCCTGTCTCTAGCAAGGAGTGGGGTGAGTGTGGCAAGGACTGACCCTCTCAGTAGCTTCTTTCAGATTGTGGTACATTTTTCCAGTGGGCATAGGCTGTTCTGCACAGCATGACCAGAATAATTTTTCTTAAATTGAAAACATGTTGCTGATGTGTCAGTGACCTCATGGTCTTCCTTTTTCCCCTGTTTTAAGGACCTATGCCAGAAAATGGATCTGGTGCTAATTTATACTCTTCCTCCCATCATCCCTCCCCCCCCCCCCCCCCCCC
>NW_020799107.1:7600315-7686702 GCF_003259725.1 Athene cunicularia | reverse complement strand
CAGAAGCACACAGCTAGAGATCTGTCATATTTCTGACATTAAGTAATGCTTTTTCTGCAGTAAATTCAGTTAGTTGATCTTCACAAAGGAATTGTTTTTAAGGACAATCCCACTGCACCTCTATGGTTTATTTGTGAGAGGAAAAGAACTTCTGTCCTGGAAATGTACTCAGTGAAACATCGGTAGACATGCAAGAGAATGTATTTTCTAATGTAAATATATCTTTTTCAGTGAGTCAGTCATAAGAACTATTTTTACAGACACAAGACATATTTTTCCTAAATGTCACTTGTGCAAATGGTGAATCTATTTTCGTATTTGCACCATCACCCTTTCAAAGGAGGAAAAAAGAGAAATGCATCCATCAAGGGAGGTGGGAGCCTGAGCAATGCTATTGGATTCGCTTTTATAACAGGAAATGTAGAGTGGTCGCAGAGTCAAGGTAGAGGTACTGCCCCATCCGATATACCTCTATCACTGTGGTGTTAAATTAACCTTGAGGTTTGACAAGTTCATTACATGCAGCTGTTTATGTCAGCTTTTTATGAGAGAATTTTTATTTAGGGAGAAATCTATAGTTGTACTATTTTTACAGCCAAGCAACCCCTTGTGGTTAGGGTTGTGTTTCTTTTGCCTACTTATTAATGGCAAATGCTTGCAAAATGCGATACAGATCGAAAAGTCCAAAAATACAGCTTTTGTGTGTGTGTAGTCACTATTGCAAATGTCATGTTTGCATATTTTGAAATTAAAAATCAATACACCATTACGTATCAAGAAAGAACATTTCACAGCATCTGTTGTAAAAAGGTTATGGATTTCCTCATTAGCAGCTTGCTTGTAATAGAGCTGAACGAGGAGGACTGGGGCTCTTGGCAGGCGGACGCAGCTCTCGGGACTGTGCTGGTGCTTAGGGTTCAGCATGGTGCTGAGCCCGGGGTTTGGAAACCACACTGCTCTACTTTTGGGAAATTAGTCACGCTCTGAGTTGGTGCCTTGTGTATTTCCTTTGTGAGGCCAAATCTGAACTGCTTATTCTTCTTGTACAGTACGTGTCAGGTAAAGGATTATTTTTTTTTTCTTGTAAGTAGCTATTGATGCAAATCTTCTAGGACAAAGCTAGAGAGGGATGAATCTTAAATCTGTTTCAAAAAAATAAGTGATGCAGACTGGGAATTAAAATGATAAAACTTAAACCCTTTGTTTCTTGTCTTTGTTTAATCAGTTAAGGCAACTTAGTCATAACAACCTATTTTGCTTTCGCAGAGCTTCCCTGTATGTCACTGCATAGACATGGTACAAATCTGAATCCTACCTACAGCTGTTCAGTGTGTATGGATGCATGGGCACATTTTTATTAAGATCATACACAAACAGCCCTTTAAACAACAGAAAACCAGAAATAAGGGCTTGCTGGTGAATGAATTATTCTTCCTTAAAGTTGAAGTCAGTGATAAAGACTTCCTTAGAGTTAAAGTCAGCGATAATGTATTGAAGTAAGAATTTCCTTATTGTTACAAGAATTATTTGTTTTGGTGGGTAGCAGATAAGATTTATGATACGATTGACCTATTCATGTCTTTGATTTAAGAATGCAAATTTTGTAAATGATGTGCCAGTAAATACAGAACTCACTAGCCCTAAGTTGCCCGTTGAATGAATGTATATGTGACTAATTCACTGTTTGGGGTATAAACAGCTATCTTAATCTCCTTATGGGCCACCAGTTTCAAGTGATCTCATTTTTGTTCACATCTTTGAAGTTTCTGGAGTGAGCCAATACATAAAGATATCTGTGGGCTAAGTGTTGGATTAGGTAAACTGTTGGACGGATAAGTTTGTAGCACAGCGTCTGTTAGAACTGATCTGGGGTCACAGTCTGGCCTATCTTTCTTTCCAACCACTAGTATTTTATCGGCCTTTACCAATTTTATGAACTTTTCCAGGACCAATCACCCCCGATTTATCTCTGTAGGAGACCATTCTGGAGGTGCTCTGTGACCTGTTAAATGAGAGAAAATGAAAAGCAATTGAATAAAATGCTTGGGTAGTATTTTGTGCAACATCCAGGCTTGCAGGTTGCTTTTTCTAGTCTTGCAGTAAGCTCTGGGAGGGTTCTAAGGCCCCCACTTGAGAGATCAGAGCTTCTGATGAGTGCGGTCAGGGGAAGAGCAAAACAAACCACAAGTTTTACTCAGTTGCCATTGCCCAATTATTTGTGTTATTACAGCAGTTTACTGTGGTTTGAGACTGTGATGGTCTGGGTCCTGTACAAATGCTGGATGAAAGCACAGTCTCTTTGTAAAGAACTCAAGCTAGGCAATTAACTATCTAATATCCTAGGAAACGGTGGCCTAAAAAGTAGGATGAAGTAGATTCAGATAGACAGCTGTCTCCTAAGCACTATTGCAGTGGTAGGTTTTAATGTCTTTTATTTCTAAAATTATTTGATGAGTCCTGTAAAAAATGTAAGAGTTTGAGCAGTTCATGTTCTTCAGAGATGGGTCACCTTGACCTGGGGTAGTTTTGCCCTGTTGGGTTTGGCTAGTGCTTTTCTCCATGGTCTTCATGCTGTGGAGATCTGCCAGTGGACCAACGGAGTGGAAGCATCTGCACTGTCCTTAGGAGACTGTGATTAACAGTGAAGGTTGTACCGTAATCATTCTGCCTTTTCAGGGGAGCAAGAAGAATGGAGATAAGTGATTGTATACCTTTCTAAATCATATGCTTCCTTATCAAACAGTTTCAACCAATAAATCCCTAAGATCAGCTGGTGTTAACTTATTCTGTCTGTGTGACTGTATGCTTCTGAAAGATAAAAAAGTTTATTAAAAAACAAACAAAAAACCAAGCATGTAAATATTCTACCAGTTTTTGAAATATACATTGTCAAAAAAGCTAAGTAGAAAAGATGAATTATTGCTTTTCCACTGGAAGAAAATAAAAAGCATGGTAGGGCAGATGGTTTTGTCAACGCAGAACACTCTGTAAAGTAAGAGAATTTGGTAAAATGCAAATGACCATTACTCAGAATGCTGCTGGAAAGATAAAATGGCTGCACGTGTTTGGATAGATGGTCGCAGAGTGAAGATCTATTGTGCACTAAGTCATGTAGCGATAAAGATAGGCAGATAAATGCAGGTCAGCAGAGAAGATAAGACAGGCTGTATAATGACAAGACACTGTTTGAGAGAATATATAAATCCGTAAGAGTCTTTGCATCAGATGACATGAAAACTTACAGCGTGAGTGTTTTACACACAACACCAGAGCAAATCTTTTTTTTATTAACTGAGTTGAACTTTAAAATTATGTTATGACCAAAAATCAATAAAGAGAAACTGATTTAAGTTCATCCAAGTGTGAAGGGGTTTATTACCAGTGCTACATCACTCTAATGATGTACTCTTAAAAATTTGTTTTTGTGATATATTACATCTATTATTGCTAAAAGGATAAAACTGCAAAGCAACAGTGGACATTAATAAATCAATTTAAAGAAAAATGGGCAGGTAGCCAGGGGAAAACAAAATCCAATTTGCAGTTTTTAAACGTTGTGCAATTGTAATATATGCAAATGGCACCCACAACATGGCCGTGGGTTTTCAGTTGCTAATGGGATTCTCTCCTGGTGCTTGTTTTGTTTGTTTGGCATAGGATAATCCTCCTTGGTAACTGTGCTGTGACAGTACACCGATAAGTAATATTTCTAAAGCTAATTTTCTCACTTAACCTTCTAGATAGATCCACACTATAAAAACAGCCCATAGGGCTTTGTTGATCAGGTTGCATGAAGCATTTCTTGGAGTTGTTAAAACACAAAACATCTGTCTTCCTGTCTCTGCTTCCATCTAAATTTATTGTCCTGGTTTTCAAGCGTGTGCAATGCCAAGAGGTGCTGAATTGATGCTGTCTTTCCACTTATTAATACAAAAGTTAAAGTAACAACCTATGCTGGTCTTTGAACAATATTTAGGGAAAAGTTTCAGAATACATTCCAAAAAAGTTGCTTGTTCTATTCGGCTATCTGTAACCAAACCAAATTTAGCAGTGGAGTAAATTTTTTGCAGAGCAAACTTTGAATTTCTGCGGGGAAGCATTCATTGCTGCATCTCCTAACGCTGTCTGCTTGCAGGCTGTGTTCTTCAGAGAATCGCAGAGATCTCTCTTTGGCTGTGACCTTTCTTATTCTAATGGCATCTGACAGTGAAAAATGCTAGGATTTTTAAAGGAGCCTGGGAATTTAATTGGACATCCACCTCTTTAAAGCTCTTTTAGCAAGCCAGGCTTATTTATTTTTATTAATAAGCTCACAACTCTGGGAGAGGGCAATATAGCTGAAATCAACCCGCATACGTAATTACTAAGAATTTGCGAAATTCAGAGATTACAATAAGGCAGCGGTGAATAAATACGCTTTTGTCAGTGCCACTCTAGAAACTCTTCAATCTACGTTAAGTCCAGGGGTTTCTTCATTAGGGTGCCGTTGTACGTGGAGAAGTGATGCTCTGACAGTGGCAGCGTCAAGCTCCATGTTGATTATTTCCTAACGATTACCATACCAAATGTGCTCTGGTCTGGGAGGGGAGGAGGGACTTTGTACTTTGAAGTGTCAAGGTTTGACCTCCAGCAGTTCAGCATCACCTTGAGAGGAGATGCTTTGTGCTCAGATGCAGTGCTAGGTGCTCCCTCATGGGTGGGTCTGGCTATTTCTCTCGCAGATAGGATGACCTTGTAGAATGGGCAAGGACAAAAAGTCAGTAAATATATTTGCCATTTTTTAAATGTACAGATTGCAGAGGTTTGAAGGACAGGTCTTTTGAGGATGGATAATCTTTGTTTATTTGCTGAGTGCTGGTTAAATATTGTGAGGACAATGAAATTAAACTGTTAGGAGAGGTTTTGGTTTTTTTAAAATAGGGGCTACAGTTGCACATAGTGCTCCTATATTCAAATTAGTTTCTATAGTGTCCTCCAAATGCTTCCTATAAGCTCAGGGAAAGCTGAATAAAACGTGGATGCTTTTGGAAGTAATTTTGAGCACCAAATAGGACTGGGATCTTTGCTTTCTCTTACTTTGCTTTACAAGGTTAAACTAAGTCATCTTGAGCTTGTTACCAGCCACTTTAATTTCTTGTATTGGTTTTTAATTTCTTATCTTGTACATTACTAATGTAAAGTACAGACTTTGGGAGCAGGCAAGTTAAAACATTTATGTGCTCAGGAATTGGATGGAGTGATGATTTTAGGACAGCCAGTGGCTCAGACTACAACAATGTCCAGATCACCTTCAGGAAGCTGGAAGGTAAATGCAAGCAGTCAACAGAGACATCACAAAGCTATTGCCGAAGGATCACTACAGTGATACTTGAGCACACATCTTTATTAATATTGAAATGTCAATGGTATTTTTAGCCCAGCATTTATTACCCCTTTGAGCAGGGTGCCTAAATGAATCCAAATGTCTTGATAGATGTCTTTCCTTGGTGCCTGTCCCAGAATAGTTGAGAACCAAACAATAATTACAATCACTTCTATACAGGCAAGAGAATGATAATCTTGGATCTTGCAATTTTCTTCTGTCTTTAGCTATCATGCAAGTCTGTCATTCTTGCAAGTTTTAATTTCTGGCATCTGCTTGGCAGGGGTAAATTAGCTTAATTGCTGTGAGATTTTTCAGGAAGTCTTCCAAGCGTTACTCCAGCAGAAAAATTGTGTTTGCCTCTCCCCAAAGAGAAGCAGTGATAGTACGTGTCCTGGAATGTATTACATCCACTTACTAATAATTTCACTGCTAACCTCAGTCAGAGCACTGGTAAAGTGTGACACTGGAAAGTGGTGGCAAAGTTATCAAGCAGAGAATTTCTCTGTGAGTAGTGACCTCTGTTATATAATCTTGGGACGTGTTTCAATCGATTAAAATGTGATGATGTTACAGGTTATGTAAGTACTAGCTCTATAACTTTGTTCTCTATTGAGAGATGTCCAGTGAAGTGTTGGACCGTTGCTTGCTGGCAAGGATGATTGATGAAACACAAATGGAGATCTAATCTTTCCCAAACCTCTGGGGCATTGAAGCCTCTCGGGGACCCACTAGTAACAACACAGCAAATGGTGTACTAAACGTGTCCTGTAGGAAGAGGTGAACACCCACTCCTCTACAAGAAATTGCCAAGAAACTTAAAGCAAAGTATTTAATAACTTTACACAGTCTTGGGGGGATCCTTGTTGCCACATCAATTCATATTACTAGCATGGATGGTGGTTTCAGAAAAAGGGTGCTGAGTCCCCACATCCTTAGCAAGATCTCAGGTGTAGGGTAATTGAAGGCATAAGACAAAGGAATGTTGCCACATGTAAGATTACAGCTGTGCTGCCACCTCTACCTGCTCTGTGAAGTCTTAACAAGACAAAGGTGGTAAAACCCAAGCTTAATCTGTTTTTTCCCTTCACTTTAAAGGACAGATAAATTTAAAAGAGCAGGAGGAATTAATTCTATTTAATTTACAGTTTCTTTTTACCTCTTCCCGTGACTGATTATTTATCCACAAGGGATTCAGTCATTACTTTTTTTTTTTATGCTGGAAGCCGCTTGATTGGGGGACTCTATTTAACAAAGTATAATAGAAATAAATACTGTGTTAGTCAGTAGCATGGATAGGGCTTCAGTATTTTCTCATTTCTCAGAATCTAGAGATTCAGAAAAACCCATCTGAGCTGGGGAGAGGAATAATTTTGACATCTCACCTAAAGCTCAGCCTTCACATCATTCCCATGTATGCATGGTCATGTACTATATGGGTTTGCAACTGATTGAAGCATTTACTTTCATTCAGTGTTTTGCAAATACTGAGGTGCAATTTGAACCTAAGTCCTGAAGATGTGTTTTGGATGTTGGTTGAGTTTTTCTGCCTTTGTGTGTAGTGGAACCATGTTTCTTTTGGGCATTGCTTTTTATGAAGTCTGTCTTTGCATAGTACATGTGGTGCTGTCTGTCCAACTGCAGTCGCAACTGTAAGTCACCAGAGAGCAAAATATGCTGTGTCCCTCTTCTAATCCACAAGATTTTCAACTTCTATGAGCTGTGCATGAAACCTTCATCTCAGTGAAAAGAAGGCAAAGTTCCTGTTGTCTTGAACGAGGCCACTTTTCCTGCTCTTATCTTTCAAAGACCCAGAGCTTCCAGCAAATGTCAAGTGATTTTGGCTGTGTTTGAGAATCTGTTAGGTTACAGTCCTTATTTCATCAGTCCTTCCTCTATAAGCAATGCCTCTAAAATTGACGATAAAATGGAAGTATCTAAAATGGTGAGATAATTACCTCAAGCAAGCAAGGAGGAGAGTTGCTCTGCATTATGCAGGACTATTTCTTGATAAAGACTTCTCTTTTCTGTGTTTGTTTCTGCAAGGGCATATTGAGTGAGAATTAGATGGAGCCAGTTTGGCTGGATTTATACTGGCAGGAGATAAATACTGTAGATGAGAAACATGTTTGTCTGGGCCAGAAACCTGGTGTTACAGGGACAGTCCAACAATATTCATTGACGTCCAGTTTTCTTGGCATAAATCAGTGCAGTTCCTTCTTTCAAGGTAGCTTCTACTTCTGAAGATAATGTAGCATACTTGCCTGATGATAGCCATTTAGTGTTATCAGACCCTTAAGTTCAAAGTCATTAGCTGCTGTGAACTAAAAATAGATTCAAGACTTACTTAGTCTGTGTTCTGCCAAAATTAGGTGATAAAAGGTAAATAAGTTGTCAGTCAAATAAAGCATTTTTGCTTGTCAGATTAAAAACCTGGTGGTTCTAGTTGATTGGTTAAACTAAGCTGCTGATCTGGTCACTTTTGAAAGGACGCGTCATCTTGTACTTGAGAGATCAGAAAAACGGTAGATGTCATCCCTCTGAGCCATATAGCTTTCTTCTTTCTTTCTGTTACAAACTCTCATAAACCCTTCAAAAGCCACTCAAACTCGTGTAGTTAGAAGTCTCTTTATCTGTCATTTTGTTTAAGCTTAAATACTTTGTGCAGACATCTGACTTCCCACAAAACTTTTCAGAAGTAAATGTGCTTTCATAACCTGGGATAGAAGGGACCAGAGTTCCAGTTTCTGGCTTGCCTGATTTGGCAGCTTTTCTGGGAGGTGTTTGGTTTTTTGTGTTTTGTTTTGTTTTGTTTTGTTTTTTCCCTGGGACTACACAACTTGTCATTTCCGTAAAATATTCCCAGGAGTCCAACCTGTGATGTTTCAAATGAAATATTTGGTTTTTGGTGTGTAAAGGTCTTTGTTCAAGTAAATCTGACCAGCTTTAATCAAAAGTGTCTACAAGAGGGTAGTTATTCTCCCAGCATTTTTGTGCAGTGGTTTATTGATGGATATGGAGGAAATAAGGAGTGGTGAGTGTATGGTGCCCTGGGGAGACCCAGGTTGGAAGCAGTGGGCTCTGGACTTACAATGGGAAGGTCCTAGCACCTGAGCAGCCCTTAAACCCTGACCTCTAGACTGCCTAGTGTTTTCCAGAGTCCCACGAATTAAATTTAGCTGCTATATTTAATTGAAGTGCACAAAAGCTTAATCAGTGGAATAGTTAGAGATAGATTTTTTTAAATACCAAATAACAGCACCTGCTGTTGTTATCCTGATGCCATCTTTCACCTTCTGCCCTCACTCCTCTCTGGTTTTATATCCCCATAAAGCAGCAGCACATTCTACAGTTTCTGGCTGCTGCTTCAGGTTTATTAAGGTCTTTTAAAGAATTTATAGGTACTTCTTTAATGACCTTTGCCAGTTCATTGATTAATTTCCATGCTTGCAAACTGGGAGGATGAGAGCTGACAGGGCATTCTCTGCCTTGCTGACACACCAGGCCCAGCATTTCAGGAATTGTTTTGGTGTCTAACACACCATAAACAAATTACCATTTTTCCATCTAATTTTTTTTTCCCCTCTGTATTGGGCAGGTGATGCCAGTGTGTAATCTGATGTTATTTATCTTTTTTTTGTCTTCAAATTGTAACGTGTTAGAACATCCTTCATTGGATGGGTGCGGGGGAAGAGTTATTTATCCTTGGGAAGAAGTGTACCTTCACATTTAACCCCTGGTCCTTGAGTTTGGTGGCTCTTTAGCTGTAGTAAGTCTGAATGCCAAACTTAGCAAGGTAACATCTAAAGAATGTTGTTTAAAAAAAACCTATAAAACTGTTAAGGCTTTTACAGTTGGTTGATTTTGGCAGATGTCAGTTGACATAGGTGATGTTGTTTATACAGAAAAGAAAAAGAAGTGTAAAAAACCAATAAAATAGGAAAACTCTTTAATAACCTATGGAGACTCATGTGGGATCTCTGTGAGAGTTTTGCTCCTTTTCCTGTGATTAGAAAAAGGCAGAAATTATGTCTGTGTGGTGGTTGGTTTTTTTTTTTTTAAGCCAGTACTGCACTGCAAAAATCCAAATATCATTCTGCCTTGATCTCAAGGCTGTGATGCTTTGGCATTGAGCCAGACCCAGTCCTGCCAAAATAACCTGGCTAGGACAACAAAGGCAAGGCCCACAGCATATCTGAAAAGAATGACTAGCTTGGAGTCAGGATGATAAAATGATGAGGACTATGTGATTGCAAAGCATCTTGGCAATGATTTATAAATCTTATGTCATCTCTGCTCTTAGTTGTTTCTATTACTCTGGTTTTCTTCTGAATTTTTGGCTAAGTGGTTATGGAGACTGAGGTAGACTTGGCAAGGAGGACTGGGGAAATTAATGTCTGACCAGACACAGCGCAGACTGATTTAGCAAGCTGCAGGTCTGGGAGTGGGAGAGCTCCTAGGAAAGGTTTTGTCCAGCCCTTCTAGACTACTTCTGATGATATATATGTTGTAACTCCACCCTAGCTTGGATGCAAAACTGGGTTTAGTGATCCTGGACAAGTCTTTACGCACTAAGCTTTGGGTTGACAAAGTGGCATTGCAACATAGGAACTGCATGATGAAAGTTTGCATGCTTTATCTAATGAGGTCCATGGCTGACAGTCGATTAAATCTACAAGCCTGGGGAAATAAAAATCTAATGGCTGCCTGCAGACAACATCTTAGGTTCATTTAAAATTTTCTCCTAAGATAATCAGTGTTTATTAAAAAAAGGCATAGGTAGCTGGCCCCAAGACCTTAGGATTGTGCTAGTGTGTGCTGTGCGATGTCCACAATACATCTCTGGCTTTGTTGGGGCAATAGGATACAATACATGCTGTTGAGGTGTATTAAAATATCTCCTTGGTTATAGTATTTGCATCAGATCTGCTTAGAAACATACAATATGGGACAATAACTATCATGTGGTCCTGATTAACTATCAGCAATCTTGGAAAAATGCTTAGTAAATATCTGTGCAGGTTTCTGCATATCAGCCAGATGATCTGATATTGAACTGCAAACTCTAAAGGAAAACAGTGATCAAATGCTATGCCATTTATTGATCAGTACATTTGTTAGTCCTGGAATACAAAAGCAATGAAGGATTGAGAAAACTCAGGGGTTTATCTCTTAGGATGTGTTTGACACCAGCTTTGTGACTCATTCATCCAATGCAAGGCAGAGCCAGTTGCATGCTGGCAACATAGGACATGATGCCACCATTTCCCCTCTCTCTTGAGAGAGGAAAGCTGTGGCATTTTAGGAAAAGTACATGTTTCCAGCTTAGTGCCTTCCATTTTTGCCATGAAGATCACTGATGGAACGTTTTTCTAGAGTTGTCCCTTCATCACATCAGAACTACATTTGCTGAATCCCACAATGGAGTTGAAGGGTCTTTTTTGTTTTTTGGTTGTCATAATCTTAATGTAATTTTAAATGTGCCTCTATTTTTGTCAGCTGTGTAAGAATATGTATCTTTCATAAAATCCCATTAATGTGAATGTCGCTCCTTTCCAGTTTGTTTTAATAGAAGACGTTGCCAACAAACTCTTTACTTTTCCTGTGAATTGGTGAAAATAGAAGAATTAGCATAATAACTAAATTAGTTATGGTCAATTTATCTGATATCAAAACAAGGTCTGCAATGCTGCAGCTGCTTTGCAGCAAGAACACCAGGAAATGTTGCTGTATCCCAACATCAATATATTTATTTCTCATTTACTTTATGAAATTACTTAAATCTGAAAGGTATGTTTGATAACAGAGCCCATCTTGCTTCAGAGCTTAGCAAAAGAGAGAAGGAGGTCAGCCCAAAAAACTTCATCTAAACTACTTTTTTTGTTTTTGAAAAGTTTGGTTGAAGGACTTCTCAAAACATGACCAGAATCAAAATGAATAGTATCAACCTCTGTGCTCAGTATCTCCTGTGTCTTCCAAAGTTATTCTGGTATCTATCTCAGGTATGATTTTGTATACTGTAAAGGGGAAAAACAACACACTCCATTGATTTTTATCATTTTAAGGTAGTTTGACATAGTAGGAGCTGCATGTTGATTAGCTGATGATAGAGAGGAATTAATCAACAGACATTAGGTACTTAAACATTATGACAAGTGAAGAGGAACTTGTGGAGGAAAGTCAAGAGTCCTCTGTTCTGTCCCTTTTGTTTTGTTTTAATTCTGTCTTCCTGTAGTTGCTTATTTCAGGGTAAAACAAACATTGTAGATGAGATTGGATTAAAAACATACAACCCTGAAAATTTACTTTGCACCTATTGGAGAAAAATATTCCTCTTGACACTAAGCCTATATGAGCAATTAGTATTTACTACCCACTTGGAACTCTGATTTTTCAGTTAATTTAAATCCAGAAAGCAGATGGGTTTTGTCCATTTCTGAATTTGTGTTCGCTGGGACAGCACTGAGTGACACAGAAGATACCATGTTAGGCAGTCACCTGTTCAAATGGAGAGCTGGTGACCCCTACTACCTTTTAGCCCAAGTTCCCAGGTTTTCAGAGAGAAAACATCCCTAGCAGAATATTGTGAATTAGAAGAAAAGATGTTGAAAAGAAATTCTCTAACTTAAAGTAAGGGTGATGTGCAGAGACACTGACCTGTGCATCGGTCGCGGCGATGTTGCGGAGAGCAGAGACCACGTTGTTGTTGGGAGTTGGTGCTCGGGAGGAGGAGATGCGATGCTGTACTGCAGTTCTGCAGTTGCCCCTAAGACCAGCTGATCCAGCTGCAAAGCTGTATAGCATTTCATGCTCAACTGCTTGATACTGTGAAGTGAGTATCTATCCAAACTCCTAATTTACTACAGGTCTACAAGGTTTGTGTAACTCATGTTCTTGAGGCACTTTGAAGCAGTAATCTACTATTGCTGCATGCATAATGTATGGTTTTATGAAGTGCTATTCAGTTTGCCGTTTACTCAGTCTTGAGGGAAAATAATAGTATTTTTAGATATTCAAACACTTTTGGGCTGGGCCCTCCTTTCTTCAAAGCCTGTTGAAAAAAAGAGCAAGATAGGGCAATCAGCTAGTGGGGAGTAGGCAGGAGGAGGGAGGTGATTTTGTTTTTTCTTTCTAAGAAACCAGTGATTTAGTATTACCTGGAATCACAGAATGTAAAAACAGATCTAGTAATCTTTTATTAGCTTAATTATGCCACTTTTGTTGCATTCTTTAGCTGTGCATTTATATGGAGATCTTGAATTAAGAAATATAGTTTGACTGGCACTTTTCAAGGGTGTCACTCAAAAGGAAGAAAACCAAAACGTTTGAAATGTCTTAATGCACAACAGTTTGGTGTAGGGATTTGCACTGCTGTGACCTGAGACCCATTGAAGGTGCTGGGGAAAGTCCTGTTGGTCTTGGTGGCTATATAATTTCTGATGTGATTTACATATGGAAATTTAGCGAAGTGTAGTCTTCCTTTAATTCCTCACCCATTTGGTGCCATGGCAGGTCTTTAAAATATTGTGATGAAAACAAACACAGGAGTGCTGAAGAGGAACCATGTCTTTTCTTTGTGCTGCTGTGTTTCCAGAGGTTTCCATGCACATATATGTTCCTGTAAGAGTGATGCTATATACATATAATTTGAAGAAGACTCAGGGACAGAAAGTACTTCCCTTCTCACATAGAAGTCTAAAAACTTGGAGAAATGCTATCTGATGGGACATGCTACAGAGCCATGTAGGCGTGTGGTGGCTGCATGGGAGGGGAGGGTGAGGTGCTGGAGCCTGGTGCTCTGCAGACTTTGGTGTGTGTCCTGCCCTCAGAAAAGGCTGCAGGTGCACTGGGACAGACAGATCTGCATTTCATTAAGTCCTTAATTGGCGCTGCTTGTGCCTTCTTATCCTGGACTTGTCTCAAAGCAAGTTTGGGGACTTTCTGAAGAGCAGGTGGGGGAGAGGAGCAGCTCTAGGTATCCACGCCTGGCTGAATCATACTAGCAGCACATTTCCCCCTTTTTTCCAAAGGAGGGGAAGGTGAAGGAAGGACTGATGGACCAGGGGAGATGTAACCATGTGAGCATTTATTGCCTGTTTTGGTTGGTTTCGTGTTTCCGTGGCAACATACCCTGTGTGGCTTGAGATCCACAGTGAAATGGTACCTGTTCTGTCTGTGAGGGGCTGGACAAAAAATAGGTTTTGTGAGCTAGTAAAAAATAAGTTAGATTCAGACGCAATTGGTTTTTAAGCTAGATTTACATGATAGGCATATGGTTTATACAGAGACAGATACCTAGGAAGTAACTGAAGCATAATATGGTTGGATCTTAGTTCAAGTGATACTGAGAGGGGAAATGCAGAGTAAAACAATCTAATTTAACTAATTTTTGTGGTGAATTAATGGAAGTGCTATTTTTAATGCAGATTATGAAGCAAATTGGGATGTTAGAGGGCTGTGATTGAAGCACTTCTTGTGGAAGAGGGTCACATTTCAAGGTAGCTAGCGTAGAGAAAATGGCCACAACTCTCTGGGGTTATGCCTGCCTTTTCCAACTGGTTGTCTATTTTCTTCTGTTATTGGCTGGTCCATTAAAGATACCCCTGTTTCTGCTGTTGGGCAGAAGCTGCAAACCTCAGCACAGAGTACTGAGTTCAGACTGAACAGCTACTCATCACCCATTAATGCAGTTAAAGACGAGCTGAATTTTTAGTTATTGGACAAGGCACCTCAAGACCTGCTTCTGCGAGAGGCTGGGACCTCCTTCGGATGTGTTTGATGATTGATGTCAGCTCCTTGCAAGTGTGAGGAGGTCATCTCCCCAGCGAGCTTCTCTGCTCCTACATCTGACCGATTTGCCTTGTTTCTCCATCCTGAAGAACCATGGGGTTTGGGTGTAAGGTCCCTTTGCTCTGCATTCCCAAATACCGAGCTGGCAGACTGGTTGTTCCCCGAAATATTAATCCCTAAATCCCTCCTATACCACTAAGTCTGAAGCAATTACAGTCTTTTCCCCTCCTCTGCTAATTATATTAATTTAGAAGCAGACGTAGCAGTCTCAAAGGACTTTCCTTTTAATTTCCCTTCCACGTGTAGCAATTAGCCAGGGGTTGTCACTGGCTGAAACAATGAGCGCACTGAATAGATCGGTGTGTTAAATACAGCGAGGAAGTTGTAGGGCGAGCGTGCGTGTTGTCAGCCGGGGCTTGACATAAACAGCTTATTATCGGGTAAGTGATGCCTGGGGAAGCCCTACCCCTCGGGCACATGCTGGTGGGATCCTGCTTTAGTCAGCTCTCAAAGGAGAAGTGATGATGATTTTTTTTTTTTTTTCCCCTCTCCTTGCCCTCACAATATATCAGATCTCAATCCTCGGTTGCCCTGGGGAGACAAGTGTGTGTTGGTTTTTTTCAGGGCTGTATGAAGAATTCATATGGTGTAAGTAATTTTTGCATTGTATGGACTACTTGGGTTTTTTTCATCTTAAAATGTATGTCTGTAGTCTTTTTAATGTTTTTTTTTTTTAAGTCTTTATCACTTGGCAGGGATATAAAAAGTTAATAACAGATTTATAATTTTATTAGCATTTATGCTGCAAACGCAAGAGAGTTCCCCAACCCAAGTTTAATGCATCCTTAAAGTCATTTTTATTAGCTTGTTAATTCCCAGCGGTACCATTTTATGGAAATGTGTATTACTTTTTTTTTTTTCTAGGGGAGAAACTGGTTTATATTCAGATGATGAAAGCATGGTTTTGTTTTGTTTGGGGTTTTTTTACAGGGGGAGGGGGTAATTCATAATTTTTACATCCCCAAAAGTGGCTGTTTTATTGTAGCATTGCAAATACTTTTGACAGATAAAGATGATGAGGAGCAGGCACCCAGAGTTATCCTTTTCAAGTAGCAAAACATGACTGAGCACTGGGCAGGTGTGAACACTACATGTGCAGTGGGAGTGAATGACCAAAAGCCTCTTGGTGACTGAAACCTGTTCATTCTCTTCTGTTTTCAGAATTGGCCACGTTCACACACGGGTTGGGTGGGTTTTGCTTTTTTTTATAGGTCTGTCAGAGATGAGGTCCCTTACAGATACATTTATTTTGACAAATGCCCTTTATGTTAAGAAGACATTTTGACTGACCTTGACTTTTCACACTCTGACGATGGGGAATTATTTTTAAAATAAATCTAATTTTCTCATTCCATTGGCAGCTGGAATTTAAATTACTTTGGGGGAGGAGCTGTGCATATATTTCAATATATTTGAACTGTAGGATTATGTCCATGTTATTTTTATTGTTCATTCATATAACAGATGATATAGTGTAAATTAAAGGTGTATGGTAACTGTTGCACGCTATATAAACTCTCTTCATTGCTTGTATCCATCAGTGCTTCCATGTGGGAATGACAGGTTTTGTGGTTATTGTTCTGTTTTGCACATAGCAGAAGCTGGCAGCAGATTTGTGGAATAAAATAGATTTCAAACATTTTCCATATCACTAATAGTAATTTCTAAGGCTTCCTCTGTGACAGAGTGTACAAAAGGGAGCTTTAATAAAAACTATCATTAGCCTTGTGGATCAATGTGGTTTAGAAAATACAAAACAACTTCAGTTGTTTAAAAATAGGAAGTGCCAGAGGGGGGTTCCCACCTCCCTGCTGAAAACAAATCACAGGATTGATCTGTCTGTAGTGTAACTGCAAAATTTGCAGAAAACAGGTGAGCTAGCTGGGAATATAAATAGAGCTGCTCTGCAAGTCAGTACCCCACGTCGTTCTTAGTCCTCCTGGGCAACCGGCGACAGGTCCTCTGTAAATGAGACAGTTGTTTGCTTTTGAGGGAGTAGCAAGGGAGTTAATGCCAGGCAGTGGATGCCTCTCCCGGCATAGTGGTGTTGTATTTCTCTTTCTATTAATGTTTTCATCTCATCTCCCACTCTCAGATCAGAACAGTTTCTCAAGTAAGTCACAAGCCAATTTTAAGAAATCCACCTGTAAATGCAGCACAAGTCACAAAAAGTAGAGACCCCCAACTGAAATGACACCGGTAGCCTAGCTCTAGGTCAAGGAAAATACTGAGGCAAAAAAGAGGACAGATGACCTTCTGAATGTTTAAGATAGATGGAATAGTTGTATGGGGCTCAGTAGAATGTTCCCTGGGTAATTTACTTGCGGGTTTCTGAAATAATCTCTGTGAGTTTCATTTCTATTTACTCTTCAAGGTAAGACTTTTACAAAGCACGTTTCCCCTTGTCTCCTTGCAAACCTGCCTCCAAAATGACTGTAGGCATCTGTGTCAGCCAGAATATCCTCAACACTCCACTATACAGAAGAGTTTAGAAATTTGGTGTGATTTGGAGCCATGACTATTTGTCTGTGGCAAAGCAGCAAGAAGTCCTAAAGGAATTGTCCTGTGAACCTGTCCGTGATATCCAAATATGTAATTTACTGTTAACATTTGTTGCGTGCACTCTTTATGCATAGTGTGGTAAGAGCCTTCCTGAGATCACAGCTATGTCATTTGCTGGGCTTTTCAGGGATTAAGGTCTGTAGACTTTCTTTCTGGTATTTATTAATGAGCGATTTATGAAGGCAAGCGCTTAGTCCTCCACCGTTAACTCCATATTGTATTACATTCCTTCCCAGCCCACAGGGATTGTTTTCAGAAAAAATGCCTTGGGGGTAGGACAACAGCAGCACTGACACTGCTGCATGAATTTCTTTTGCGAGAATGAATGTGACAAGCTCTAGGTGCCTAAAGAAACCTGGGTGCCACTGGGCTCCGATATTTTCTTGACCGTAACTCAGTTGAACCAAAGTTTCTCTATTAAGTGTCATGTTACTTCCAGGCAAGAAGGAATTTTTGACTGTTTGACTTGTTCTATTTCTATCTCAGCATGCCAGTCTGCGACTTATTTTAACTGGTATTTTAGCTTGCCAGTAGAATCCCAAATTAAAATGTCAGAGTGATGAAAGCTATCTTTGTCTTGACCAGGAAAGAAACTGTGGCATCCCAGGACTAAAAAAGTAAATTTCTGTGGGCTGAGCACATGTCTGAAAGAGTTTATTTATTGAAGCAGTGGCCAGTCCTCTGAATGCAGGATTCTTCCTGGTCTGGTAATGAATATCAAACCTGTGCATTAAAATCAGCTTATGGGGAAACTACCTTTATTCAACTGTGAGTCCAGCTTTGAATGTTCTGTTTGAAAGATAGTAACTTAACGGTTTGCAGTGAGTATGAAATCAGTTAGAAATTAGTATAAAACCCTAATAAACTCGTTAAAGCATCCAAACTTCCACAGTATTGATGTCCCTGTGCATTCAGTTCAGGTATTCAGTAGCCCAGGATGCAATGAAAGGCTGACCTTGGCTGGTGCTCCTCCAGGCTGGTGTGTTCCTGGCAGGACAACGTCCCTCTAGCTGAGCCCAGCTCCTCCCTACAAAAGGTTTTGTAATTTGATGAGGGAAATAAAATGACTAAGGTGCATGGTGATGCTGTGGCATCACAGCCAGGCTTTGCGGTTTGAATCTATCCCTTTCAAGGAAGAACTGAAATCTAAATAAACCTTATATTCAGAAACTAGGAAGGGTGACTTGAATTAGGTTTAAAAAATGCTGAAATATAACGCTGCTTAAGTACTAAGATAGTGTTCAGGGCTCCCCCTCTCATCAATGGATGCCTCTAAGAGTGTTTTTATCTGAACTGAAACAATCATTTGAAGTTGAATTGTCCCCTTTCAGTAGCATGCTCTCTCAGACTATCAGCAAAACTTAATAGTGCCACTGTGTTGAACATTTGGATGGCTAGAAATGCATAGAAGGAATCCCACTCTTCCTATTATTAAGATCTCTCTGATTGTATTATTGCATTTTAAGAATCACTAGCCTAAAGATACACAAGCAAGCATGACCGTTTAATCCATAATTAACCTCTTTACTGAAGGCTTTATATAGATTATAATAATATATTACAGGGTTTCTGTGGTTTCTCAAGGCTTGCTTAAATATCATAATCTGTTTATGTATTCAATGAACTCATTGGCATTTGTGCAATAGAGAATAGCTGAGGGAAATGGTCTTATGTTGCAATTTAGTATCATTCAGTGGAAGCTGCCAGGGTTTACATTTTAAGAAGACATCTTACACAACTGTTGCTTTAAATATTTCTTCTTAAAATTTTATTTCATGTGTGTTCAGTCCATGCTGTCAGCATATTTCTAAATACTATGGCGTGGTATTTCAAGACAAAAACTCAGACTTCTCTAAGTCTCTGAATGCTCCACAGACAAGTTTTGCATGCCATTAGGAAAGATACCGTAGATCAGGTAGGACTTACGTAAATATCAGTGATGTCCCAAAGGTTTATGCCTTTGAAAATGCTTGATGTAAGGACATCTCATCCTGAAGATCTAGTTTTCCTGGCATCAGTTTTCATGGAGTTGCTTTAAAATATGAAATGCTTAATTTTCCTGTTTCTAACTTTTCCTTTGGTAGTGAAGGGCAGCGTTTCTTAAGTGAAGGGCAAACTGTTTCTTAAAAATTTGTCCTTTCTTGTTCTAAAATGTTTCCTCTTTTCTCAGTTTGACCATCAATATGCAGAAGGAACAACAAAAACATGACAAAGAACACTCTATCTTACGCCTTTTTTTATGCCTCAGCAGTTATTGGCTAACAGAAAGAAAGAAGATATTTGTCGTACACGTTTACTTTCCACAATAAACTGGGGAAGGGGGTGACACCTGAACTGGAAACATTTAATTAAACTACTTAATTTAAGTAAAAATGCTTGCAGTTTTAGTTAAAATGAAAACAAAAGCTTGGTTTTTTTGGTAGATGTCCGTTTTAATAATGACATCTGAACCACAAATGTGTGAACTGATACTTTGTACGTTTGTCCTCTGATCAAACATGGCACCTGGGATATTCAGCTGCTTTTCATGGGACATAATACTAAGTGCATCTGGGTATTTGGACCTAAATGTGTTGCCTAGTTTAAAGCACATTATAAGTCCCTTTTGAAGTTGGTGGCATTACTTGCGTGCTTTTATGTAAGCGCATGCTGGAACATCTTGCTGTCTTGAGAGGCCAATGTACCAAGTCCAAGAGCTGCCCTTTGTTATAGTTACATTAGGGTAGCTAGATTTTTCATTTCTCTTGAGCAGCCTCTGTTTCTAGCACGTGTGATGCAGAAATACAGTGTTGCGGGGAGGAAATAATAGCCAAAATTAAATCTTTAAAAGCTTCTCTGCAGCTGGGAGGGTGGCAGATATTCCTATTGGCACACTGATTATTGTAGCAGAGCACTGGAAGAGACAGGCGGTCCTAATATTATCAACGATGGCAGAGCATTATCTGAAATATTCAAAGAACAGCTGTGGTGTTTTGGCTATTGCAATCTTGATTGTGTCAGCAGAGATAGATTTCTTTCTGTTTTTCCCGGAGAACATAATAGTCAAATGAAACCTGGCTAACTACAGCCTTGGGGCTGAGTCGGTGTTCTTTATCTGAGATGTGATTGCAATTTTTGACAGGAAGACTAATGCGTGTTTTATTGTTGTGTATTTAAATTTGATTTGGGGGTAGAGGGAGAGAATGTTTTATTAAAAAGGGAAGGATATAACTTCTTAAAATATTTCCTGTTGTTCCTCAGGCAGGCTTTGGAAGAGAAGACAGGGAGATCTTGGCAGTGCTTTCTGTTTGAGGGGTTTAGGCACCACATAAATGCTTTTATAATAATTCCAATCCAATATAAACTTTGATTAAGTAACACCATTTAAGTAAGGGTTTAAATCCATCCTGGTTCAGCAATTCAATGAAGCTGTGAAGTTAAGGACTAGATAAATTACACCTGTATTTTGCAGCAGTGAAGTTTAAAATCATGGTGTTGCGCCGTCCAAGCAGCCTGGAGCATGGTGGAAGGGTATTTGTGATGCTGGCCTCTTGTACATGAGACTTGTGGCACTGACTTGCTGTGTTCAGTGACGGCTGTGGTGAAAATCCCTTTGAACTCCCACCTACTGAACACACCTGCCCTCCTTCATTGGCAAAGGGAGTGTAAGGTGCTCCCGGTTGCAAGAGAGAACTGCGACAGTTTCTTGACTCAGACTGCTAGCAAAGTATAGTTTCATGGCTCTTTTCTGCTATGCGAAGAGTAAGGATGTGGTTTAGCCATGTAGAGTCTTTTGTGAGTTTTATTTGTCATAGTCTGAGCAGGGGGAGATTATTTCTCTTGTGGAGCCCGAGAGATTCGCGACATCTGATGTTGCCGCCATCCAACCTAGCACCCAGAGCTGAGCTCCTGAATCATCTGAGAAAATCCATGGGGGTTTCGGGAAACAGATTTTTCCCTTTGTTCTTTTGGAGAATATCTGGCTTCAGAGAGAAAAATGGGGTTCAGGGCTTTATACTGAGAAATAAGCACTTTGATATCAAGGTTACATGTGTAAGGTGTGCAGTGTGTAGGGACAGTGTCCCTGTAAACAGCTCAGTATCCCTCTAGAACAGAACTTTTAAATTGTGATCTGTCATCTTAGGACACTATGTGCTTTTTGTTAGGAGGTCCATAAAACACAAGGAAGGAAAGAAGTTTCCTGTTAACAGACATAAATTTTCTGTACATGGTTGCAAGCTTTCACTGTGAAATTTCTGGAGACCAGAAGCTGAAAAAGATTAAACCTGCTTTTCTGGGAGCAGGCTGTCTTTTCCTTGGGGGCACATATGTACAGGACTCGAACATACATGGCACCAGCCTAAATCATGGGAGCATTTTTATTTTTACTTAATGCGAAACTCCTGTAGGTCCAGTAAAACTAAAATACAAATCCTGTGTGACTTGACAAGATGGGAGCTGCTGTGAATCATTGTTGAGCCAGACGTGAGCCATCAAAGTAAATGGAGTTTCAGCAATTTACAGCTTGGTTCAATTGCCAGTTGATACCCTCAGATCTGTAAGAAGCACTGTTGTTCCTTCAGCTTGGTAATAACTGCAAGAGCGCAGGTGACTTGCCTGCTCTTTTTCTGGGCTTGGAGTCCTAGTATTCATCATAAAGAGGAGTTGTGAATTTTTTTTATTTTTTTTTTTTTAAGTGAGAAGGTGGATGGGGGTGGGCAGGAGGGGACAGTGATCACCTTGTACTGTACGTGCCGTTTCTATTTCACTTTCCAGGATTTTCTCAGCCCTCAAGGCAGTGTGACCTTTAGCAGCCTCAAAATGAAGGAGCGTCGAATGATTTTTCATTTTATGAGATAGATAATACGGGTGGCTAATACATATAATACTCTGATGGGCAGGGAGCTCATCTGGAAGCAAGGCAAGTGAAGAGCACGTTCCCAGTTGAGAGCTGCTCTGTGGGGAGTTTGCCACTCTCTGCTGTCAGCTGCTTCTTGTGTCCCTGTAGTGGAGGGAAGCCAGTGGTCAAGAGAGATAACATAAACCAGAGTTTCGCTGCTGAAAATCATAAGGAGAGGAGAAATGAGTGTTGTTAACCCTGCAGGTTGATCCGACCTGTCCTACCTGTCCCTGTGCCCCAAGTGAGTGGTTACGTCCTAGTGAAGTCCAGGCTTCTACATTCAGAGTGAGGGTGGGAATGGCCTTGCAAGTTATGGCTAACAGTAGTGTAAGCCTGATGGTAAACTCCAGAGAGATGTTTGTGAGCATATTCAGAATGAGAAGTGAGTTTTGATCCAACTCCCTGCAAATTTGTGTATTCATGATTTCACCCACTGTAAAACCCTGTAATTCCTCTGTAGATCCTCCTGGACTTAGATTTATGTTTCCTGTGCATGAAGTATAGAATTTTCACCTAAAAAAATAACCACAGTAGAGTTTAATGGATAACTAAGAGGAATTCAGCTACTAAGCTGCTCTGAAGTCACAGAGGAGTCCCATGGGTGTACAGCCTTAGGTTAGTTTTCTGTAACCTGGCTGGAAACTGTCACTCTTGCTAGAGCTGGAGACATCAAAGAGACATGCCACCTGACAGATCTAGAAATGAGATGTTACAATCTAATTAATAGGACTATTTAGTCACTAGTTTTAGGGGAAAGTAAGTAGATAAATACTAGGGTTAGTACTGCAGCTGTAAAAAGGGGTATCCCAGATGGACTGTGCTTGTAGATATAAGGGGTTGGAAAAGAAAATGCCTCCATTCTGCAGGATATCTTGGTGTTGAGATGGATCCTATTTATCCACATCCATTGACTTTGAGCTCCCTGTCTCCCCTCCACTTTGTTGTCTGCAGTTGTCAGTTTTTGGTAAAGTCTGTTGAAGTTGCTGGATTTCTTTTCCCCAAAATTGTAAGTGCCTTATAAACCAAACTGGGGTCCGATGTAATTTCTGTAAAATCTGGGTATTTTGATAATGGACTAAATGCTCTCCCTAAATATTTTTCTTGTCTGTTGCTTGAAAGCCTGCTATTTGGTGTTTTCCTTCAGTCCTGCTTTTTTTCAGAAACGATGATGGATTTTTTTTTTTTTGATGTTTAGGCTGTTGCGCTTGGGGTGGTGTGACGTACTTCTTGTTAAACGTCTAGCACCACGAAAACTTCTCTGTAGGGTGCTCCTGGCATTCAGTGTTTCTCTTCCACAATCATGATTAATGAATAGCACAACATTAAATTAGTTTTAGACTTATTAGCAGAGCTGGTCAAGTGCAGAAACATTTAAAGTTGTATCATCATTCAAGAATCAAATTTATGATTGTAAATTCAATTTGCTTTGCCTTTGGAATTGTGTGTGATCTAGTAATTTCCTTTAACTTGCTAGCGCAGCGTTTCCAGCTCTGGCGGAGTCATTATCTGCTCATTGCAGCACCTGCCCTTGGGGTCAAGAGCTGGTAGGACACCGTTTGGTCCTGTTGGTGTATGCCAAGCTGTCCTGAGTGCAGCGCCCTGTCCGTTTGCAGCCTGGCAGTGGGGATGGCGTCGTGCATGGGCTCGGACCGACGCCAGTGTCTGCGCTGGGAGCAGCCCGGGGTGTGTTATTCTGGACGTGGGCTTGGCTGCCTGCCGAAGCAGCTCGCTGTGGTCACCTCCCTCCTGCCAGGGCAGGGCTCACCTCCTGCCAATGCCAGTGTGGCTCCCTTGCCAGCACAGAGCCTTTTTGGTTTCCATTTTTATTTTCCTCTAGTGCACTGCATTTCAGAAGCATGCCATGTTGTTACCAGGCCGTGCTTACTGCGAGAGTTGGGTTCAGATGTCCCCATTTCAGATGCCACAAGTACACGTGTGACATGCTGGGAGTGTTGTGAACCCTGGCAGTGTGCTGTCTATTTTTATAGAGCCCTTACAAATGGATGGATGATGTGGTCCCACCTGGAGAGGCTGATTCAGTGCGAATAGCGTAGAAGACAGAGTCTTCCCTTTGAGAAGTATATGAAGAAAAACAACGGAAAAATATTTGAATTTTTTTTTTTTCCTCCTTTTTTTTTTCTTCCCCACCTTGGGAGCCTGTAGGCTCCTGAATGATTGTTGGCTCTAATTGGAAATTGAGTCCCTTGCTTTTAAAATCTTTTCATAAGACTCTCTCCTACTTCATTAAATCATTAAATGAGTTTAGCAGGTATTAGTTTTGAGCTTTATTAATTGTGACTTGTTTTTCATTATGAGATAATTGTCAGTCACGAAACATAACTGCTGTAATGTATCTGAGCAGACAAAAGTTTCCAGGAGGCAGGGAGAGAGGAAATGCAGAAAGGTCGCTTGTATAAAAACTTCTTTAAATAAATCCTTGCTGGAGGTATTTAAGGATTCCTGGGAGGTACCTTGTTTGGGATGTAAAACCAACAGCTTAAAAGCTTTGCTAAAGCATCAGGACCTCCGGCAGGAATTTGGTGAAGAACATGATGTGTTTATGATCTGGATTGACTGTGAATGTAACCTGGCCTCGATGGGAAATATTTCTAATTTCCAAGTTTACTTGTTTAGGGTGATTTACAAGCATGGCAGAGCTATACAGCTTCTCTAAGACTCAGTGTATACTGGTGGCTGCAGAGGGACATTCAGTTCACATTGAGACCTGGGGCTGCGTGCAGCCAAAATTGCTCTTTATTTTCTCAGGCTATACAAATTCTTTGTTTTCTGTGGGTGCCCTAAGCTGCTCAGAGAGCCCCCTGTGTTGAGGGGCACACAAGGTGTATGAATGTAGCGTACAGTGGGCTCGGGGGCTCACCAGTCCCTGCACTGGTAGCAGTGGAAGTGAGACTGATACTGGAGAGCACGGGGCCTGCCTGGTTTGCATTGACAAGAGCCATGCAATTTATCTTGAGCTATTTTCCAGGGGCTTCTGGGAAACAAACTATGCATCATTTTAAAGATGCCTCGATGAAACAATTAGGCTGCATTAAATTATTTTTACTTTAGTGTGAAGCACTTCTTTGGCATAGACAGACCTTGATGCACCACTCCAGGGAACGGAGTACAAGTCCAAGCTGCAAACCCAGTTTGGAACTAACGTCTGATAAATACATTTTAAAGTTTTTTGGAGTCTCAGTTATTAATCTAAACGTAATTCATCCTTCCACTTAAAAGGAATTACAGTTGTAACACCAACATTTGCAAGCAATAGTGAGTGATACTAGTAGCCTCTGAACACCCATTCTTTACTGAAAATAGATATGCCATTGCCAAGCGATAAGATAAAATCTTTTCTGCAGATGATAGCTTCTGGAATATAAAAAAAAACAGTTTCTGAGAATCCTGAGAATAAGAGATATGTGGTCTTTTAAGGGCTGTGTCTTAGAAACCACACTGCTGCTATGATTTCAGTAGCCTGGTATTTCATCTGTTGTTTAATGGGCTAACAGAGTAAAATATCACCCTGTAATGATTCTTGAATGTGTGTGGGTTTCTTTATAGCCTTTCATGGAGACGCAGGCTTCAATTTTGTCCTGAAGAAGTTCCTAATATAAATGGGTAATAGATCAGTAAATCAGCTAAGACCTGCTGGTGGGGGGTAGAGGGCTGGAGCTGAGGCGGGAGTGGCGCAGAGGAGAGGAGGCCAGTGGCTGCGAGTGATGGCAGCCGTGTCTCGCAGAGCCCCTGCAGCCATGCTGCTGCTCTCTGCTTTCTTTTCCCTCACCGACACCTGGAGCCTATCAGCCAGTGGGCAAGGGGGAGCTTGTTGACTTTTAGGTAAGGCTGGAGGGAACGAATGCATCTAAACTCCGTAACTCTAACTCATTTTTTGAAGCACTCAGGAGGGGGATTCACCTGGTAAACTCTTTATCTTCTGTTTTTTACTATATTAATGGAATGGTTCATTCGGGTACTGCTACTGTGAATGTATTCAGATCTAAAAGCCATTATATAGAGCAAATTTCATAACAGGAACCCAATCCTATATGTGGCAAGACCTTGCTGTAAAACATCTAGCATGTTGTGTTGGAATGGATGTGAAAGAAAATAATTTCCCTGTAATAGCAGTAATTAATATGAAAGTTATGGGGAATTGTAAGCCCAAAGCTAGGCATGAGGTCCAGCAAAGAACGCTAGCATCATATGTGGTGTTAGAGTATCTCATGAACGAATGTGAAGTAACCACTCGGCTCTACCATTGTGCCCAGGTTTGGAAAGATTGAAAGAAAAAGGGGAAGGAGGATGAAAAATTTGGTGTGGAAGAGAGCTGGGGCAGAGGGAGGTCGCTAGTGTCTTGTGTATAAAAAGTTGCTGCAGAGGAGGACATTGGATGAGTCATGGTCTTAAATACCAGCAAGAAGAACAGAAGATAGGTATTAGGGGGAATCTTTCTCACACTGAGTATAGCAAAGCATTGCAGTAGATTAACTGGAGAGATTGTGGGATCTTCATCACTGGACAATGTCAGGAATAAAAAATGGTTTAAATAGGGCTGTGTGTTTGTCTTGGAGATACAGAGTGTCTGTGTCAGAAAGCTGTGGGGCGTGAAGGTGGATTTAGGTCCCACTATATGTAACCTGAACAACATGTGAGTTAGAAAAGAATGCCTCTCACTTCAGGTACAGTCCTCGTTAACCATTTAAAAGTTTTTTAAGAGTCACCACAGGTTAATAAAATAATTTTGACATTGTTCTAATGTAGCCAATGATCATTTTTTTTCGAGATGTGATTTGCTTCTTATTCAGCTAGTTGGAGACAGAATCTGAGTTACTAGGTTAGGTTTTTTAAATAAACTTTGCTTGTAATCTGTACTCATTCATAAGCAGATGCAGTTTCTTCTTTTTAAAGCTGATACATATCTTTTGCTTACAACCCCAGGAAGAGAAATGGATATTCTCCTGTGTGTACTTAGAAAGCTTCTACCACAGATTTTGATTCACTGCACTCAGTGGAGATCGTGGTTGTGCAAAGCCAAACAGCTCTTTTATGGAGTCAATGGAAATGTTGTTTTTAGGACTTTTTTTATCTAGCATCTTCCTAGGCAGAGTCATCATTTCCCTCTCTGCTTACAAACTGCACCAGAAGCTAAATCTTACATGCTGGAGTTAATCAAAAGGCTGAATCTAATGGAGTTCCTGTCATCATCTTCAGTTCTCTCTAAAGGATGAAGACAGCAACTTAGCAGAGAGAGGAGAAAGAGCAAATACTGTGTTAGGGTTATTGTCTGAAAGATATGTGCACCTTGGCAGACTGATTTGTTTATAACCGTGTTGCAAGAGAGCAAAGTGAGAGATCTGGCAGCAATGCTAAAGCCATCAGAAAGGAGGATTATTGTAATGTGTGCAGATTGACATGGAGGGCTCTCCCTTCCAGTCTCTCCGCGCAAGAATTGTGAGGGATACCCCAAAAATATGTCCAGTTCTGGCTGGCTGTCAAATCCAAAATGGAACACCTGTGTGCAAGATAAATTAATGGATAAGAGTGCTAGCTAGTCATCTGTGGTACTGACCACCTGCCAGGCTTTATGAACTTGCATTTATTTGTGTGTGTGTGTATGTTTATTTCAATACCTTTTTATGTTTGGTTTTCTTTTTTTGAGTCCTCTCTAGTAAGAGTAAAGCAGTGTATGAATATATTGTTTGGGCACAAGGTGTGGCAGGGAATGGGAGTTGTATTGACTCTGCTTATTTATCTTTAATCTAGACCCCTCTGCTAGTGTTTTAAGTAAGCACCTGTGGTAGTTCTGGACTCTGCAGCTTGATTTTTGTTTCAGTGAGCTTGAACTCCTAAGAAGTCTTAAAACCATTCCCTCCATGGGTACTTGGCTAATCTGGATGCCACGCCTCCACACAAAGAGGAAGATTCAAGGTCAGATTTGATGGTACTACCTAATTTTCTTCTAGTTCCATTAGCATTCACAACTGAGACTCTATTGTGTTTCAGTACTTACCTCCCTGCAGAAATATATAGGCTCTCCATGAAGATAGAATTCCATATGTACCGCTTTCGGTGAAATCTGTTTATTTTCGCAGTTGGCCAAGAATAAATAAAACAGCCTTATGGTTCCCGTGAGTATACACTATATGCCTCAATTATTGGTGCATTATATTAGTAGCAGATGCTACATTCCCTCATATAAAAGGGAAGAAGATTCCTGAACAGTAAACCCAAATTTTTTGCTTATACACCGTAATTATCACCATTCCTTCATTTCAAAGGCATCTGTCTGACATACCCTAATTGTGATGCGTTGTATTACCATTTGCATTACATTTTGTTCCTGAAAATAACAGTGACAGAGATGGTTAAGGTTGCAGGAAGATTCCTGCTCAGTTCAGGTGCTTTGAACCTTGCCACAGCATTTTACTTTTAGCTTGAATTGTTTCAGGCTTTCTTCTGGGCAAGTCAAATAGCTGGTTTGCCCTCAAGAGAGCTGGTGGGGATACAGACCCGATGGCTTCAGGCTGTGTGGTTTGTGCTGCTTGGGAACTGCCCCAAGGCAAGGGACTGGACAGACATATAACTCTGGCATCTCCAGACATCATCCAATTTGCTTTTACTTTTCTTAAATGTGTTGCCACCATGTGTTTTGTCCCTGTAAAGAGCTTTGGTCAAGTGAGCCTATACACTCATTTGTTCTCAAGCTACTCAATAGAAAGATTATAGTACTTGGGGTGTCATTAAAAAAAAAAAAAAGTGAGATATGGAGGGGCATTTTTGCTGACACTAAATGCCTCCTGTAGGCTATGATATAAAATAGACACTTTTCAATCATCTTACCAGGCTTCCTCCAAAAGGGACATAAAATTTCACCTTAGTTTGCTTCTGTGTTTGAGTCCACAGTTCCAGCGCTGTGTTTTCTCTGGTCTCATCCAAAGCTGAACTGAGAACTGCTCTGCAGCTTTGCCCTCATTTTATTGTAGGCATAATGATGGTAACACCAAAAAAAGCTATTTCATCTGTCTCAGATTCTTGCATCTGTAAAACTTTTTTTTAATAGGCTTCTAGTCTCAGCACACTTCTCCCTGATGTATTTTGGCCCCTAGGAGATCAGCCCTTGGTAATTTTTCAGGGTTTGCCTGCATCCTGCATGAGCTCAAATGCAGTCCTTTCCATTTGATTTCATCCATGTTGCCTTTTGCAGCTTGAACCTTACTGGAATAGGCTGCCATTTCCCTCCCACCCCGTTTAATGCACAATGGCATCCTCTTCTGCATCTCTCCCTGCATGAGAGCTGATGGGACAGAAGCAGCTTTGCAGGGGGACAGGCAGAGAATGGCGGCTTGAGCGTGCGAGTGGCCTCAGCCCCTCCCAAAATTGCTACGTAAATGTTGTTTCCCCGAAAAACCTCTTGTGAGTCATCTTTAGAGATGTGTTTCACTCTAATTCCCTGCCCTACCTGCAGCGTTCAATCAGAGTGGCTGCAGCAGGAGGCTGTCTAATAGCAGACCTTTTCAGAGACAGGCGGTTAATGGGAACAGTAGCAGGCCCCGAGGTGTGTTTATACAGTCGGTCTCGCTTGCTCTGCTCCTGTGATATATTAACTACTTCGGAAGTTTCCCAGCTGTTTCAGGGGATAAATAATGGCAGTGGGAGCCCATATTTAACCTTCACCGTTGAGGCTGTGTGCTTTGTAGTTGTCGTCTTTTATCTCCCTGGCTATCTGGGAAAGATTTCAGCCGCCTTTCTGCTCTCTTGGCTACGCTGTGCCCCCTCTCCGCCAGCTGCCATGCACATGGGAAGGCATGGGGCCACTCACGTTTGCCTTGGTCAGAGCACAGCCTTCATCCTCTGTTTATGGATGCACTGCAGCTTGGAGGCTGGCTCCCCCCAGCAGCAGTCAGGGAGTTCCTGGAGGTTTTCTCAGCAGTGCCTTTGCATCCTTCATCTCCAAGTTATTTGCTCAGATGTAGCCTGTCACTCATTTTTGTTGTGTGTGTTTGTTTTCCTCTACTTGACTCAGTAGTAGAGATTGCCATGCTGAGTGTTCAGTTGGGATTGCTGCAGAGAGGTGAGGGGTGTTGACGTGCACCATCAGTGCAGAGTGTGTGACACGTTTTGTCCTTAGCTGCTGCCTATGATCTGCAGTAATGAGTCACCTTGACAAAATCCAGTGATCAGAGAAGCGGGAAAAAGTTCCTTTCACACTGGTCAGCTGTGGAAAAGCCATGTAGGTGGGGAGGGGAAGAACAAGCAGCATGTTCTCTCTCACATTTTCAGAAGGACAAGAATTAGTTTGGTTACTGTTCCTCTTACTGTCATATACTATGGTACATTAAAGAACTGATTGAGAGAATAGGTGTCACAGGTACTGTACAAATAATGTAAAAGTAGTTCAAGTCCTCAAGGTCTTGAAGCATAGCAATTAGGACAGCAACAAGTCAATAGGGACAAATGAAACAGAAACTGAAGGTGGCAGGATTGTAGCAGAGAGACGTGGGCTTATATGTTCATTTTAACTGTGGACTGGGTGGCCTCAGGTAGACATACAGCCTTATAACAAGCTATATCCAGTATCATCTTAGTCTTTAGTGACATGTGAAACTACACAGAGAATTTTAAGTTATATTAGGGAGGATTATGTGGCTGGGCAGAGGGTAGGGCTCTGTGATCTACCAGGGCCCTTTTTAGACCTGTGCTTCTGATTCTGTGATGAAGTTTCCAGAGAGTTATTTTGTTGGAAAAATTCCTGGGTTTGCTTGTCTTGCTGCTTTCTGTGTACCTCTCTGTCAGTCCAAACAGCCTCTTTAACCTTTGTGCTGAGTGTGTCTCTCCTTCATTTCGCCAAGGTACTACCTTAAAGAACCACGGGCTGAGACGTTCATACTCTCATAAAAGTATGCTTGAACTTTAGGATCGTTCAGAAGATATAGTGATCTTGCACCTTAGTTTTTGTCTGAATCTAAATTTCAAAATGGAAAGGCTTTGCTCACAGTGGTTCAAGGGTAGTCACCTTTGTAATGTTCACAAAATGAAAATACATGATGTTCCAGAAAAAAATTACTTCTGTCCTTGATATAGAGATGAACAAGATACTATTTCCTCATGTCTCTGACTTGTATGCTACAGAATTATTGTTGCTGACTCTAAATGATATCCTTGACTGTAAACAGTACTGCTGTGGTTTGTTTTAAAGTATCAGGTTTGGAAGATGTGCAGTTTATTCAAAAGTAATGTTGAAACCCTGAATCTGGCAGTTCAGTATGGACATCTTCCAGCTCATTATAGCCTCTTGCTTAATGAAGTTACGGGACAGGCAGTGGGAGCTGTGATTGACTAGAAAATAATCTGAAGCAAATTGACAATAGAAAGCTTTCGTGCACTTCATATTCTTCTTGTTCTCAGTTCGTCTCCCTTTAGACTTCCAGCAATATCTGGTAAGGAAAGCTTATCTCTGAGTGACTTGTGGTCAAAAGTATATGACCCAATTTGACAAAACACTTCAACGTGGTTGGCTTTAGGCATTGTTTCATTCCTAGTGAATTCAGTGGACTTGTACAAGTACTAAATGAAAAAGATCTTTTCTCCCTCAATTGGAAACGTAGAAAAGAATGTGCGTTTTCAGTTTGGGAGCAAGCCTTGAAAAACTTACTACCTAATTTGAGCATATTTGGTGTCCAGTCTTCCTTTAAAGCCAAAAAATCATACTAGCTTCGTCAGTGTCCCCCAGTCATTTTCGTAACCTTGTCTGAGGTATAAAGCAGTCACAGTTGTCTGTTCTTTTCCTTATCATATCCTCTCCTAAACAGGTGAAAGTCGGCAGATGCTGTTACATCTATCTTTGAGATGTTGGTTTTATTTGGCTCCAGAGGGACTACAGTGGAGGATACCTGTTCTGCTAATGAGTAGTGCTCAGAAGCCATTTAAAACCCTTGGAAACTCGATAGCCAAACAGGTAGCCCCCGCTGATGCCCGCAAAGCTGCCGCTGCTGCATCCTCCCTGCTGCGCCTGGCGATAAGGCACAGCTTGAATCTTCAAATGCCACTGGGAGGATGATCAATCTCAATCCAGCCCCATCCTTCTTCTCTTACCCAGACAACTTTTACTGAGGAAGAGAAGAAAACATAAAAGCAGCGGCTTTAGGGCGTGGGAATTTTGAAGGTGGTGGAGTTAAAAATCAATCACGACCAACAACGAAGGGCTCGCAACTTAATCTCAGGGAACATTACTGCTGTGGGATCCCAAAAGCAAGTAAAAAACCATAAATGCAGACACAAGCAAAGATGCAAATTTTTGTATTCTTCCTATTATTATCCTCAGTGGAGGAAAAACTGCTTATTCTGTCCACTCACTAGATAAGCTGAAGTGAAAATAAGATAGTGGGGATCCTACTTATCTGATGTTTGTGACAATGCTATGCATATGATATACAAGAGGGAATTCACATAACACAAAATAAAATCTAATATTAATCCCCAATAAACGTCTTGCAGACCTGAACACAAGATGCTATGTATTTTAATCACGGAGGGGTTTTTTGAGTGATATATTTTGGATTTTTTTCTTCTTAACTAGTTTCAGCAAATGGAACATTTTCAAGCATTTACCTAATTCTGTCTTCTCCCTAAAATGGAGTAAGGCAACATTTTAAGGTTTGCAGTTTTCTAGTTTCAGGAAAGTGACCTCCAAGTTGTTCTTCCTGTCGCTGAGATTTTCCATCACATTTGGAAAATGCTTGTACCTGTAAAACTCTTTCAGATCTGACACTAAAGCAGATACTTTAATTATAGGACCTAAAAATCTGTATTTTGGCCTGCTTCTGTCAATATGTATTTTCAGATAAACCATGCTTCGGTCTGTGGGACACGGCTATTTGCACTACCTGAAATCCAGGCAGTGATTAAATGTCTGAACTGCTCCTGAGGTACCCAAAGAAAGGCTTGGAATTTTAAAAATTAGGTGTGAATTCTTACAGGGAGGTTAATTTAGTTGATGCAGTTTAAAATAAGAAAAGAAACCCTGTTGTGATCACCAGGCCACTAAATAAAAGTCTTCAAAACCAGTAACGAAAATGCTTTTATTTCAGACTTGGTGGTGGCTTGCACCTTCCCAACCTTAAAAGTTATGTTGCCATCTTGCTTGCTTTTTTTATCAGTTATTCCTTCACTGGCTTTTATTTTCCTCTTTGGTTTGGCGGAACCCACAACATTGATTTGGTATTGAGAATCCCATGTCTGTGCCTCTGAACTCTGTTCCAGATGATTATTTTGGATCTGTGAGTCTCCCCTTTGCAGTAGCTCTCTCTAGTTTTTTGGAGATCTCTTGAATTCAGGGCACTTGAAATTGGAGTTTCACTAAGGTTGCTCCAGGAGCAGCGGTGGATTTGAGCAGTCAGGGGACAAGTGTGAGCCATCTGGGGAGAGGGCTTGAATTCAGCACAAAATTTGGTCCCAACGAGATGCTTTCTTCTCACATCCCTGGTCAGACAGTAATTCTGCACTGACACAAAGCATAAAATCAAAGTAACCTGTAGCCAGATACCTGAAGACTGAAGGCAAAGTACAATCATCCGGTATTCTTACACCCAGAATACACCTAAAATGAAAAAATAAAGGTGTCGCCAGAGGTGATTTCCCCTAAGCTATAGGCTCTTTTAAAATCAAGTGATCTAGCAGTAACAGTGACCTATAGAAAAGAAAATGTTCAAAGCTTTCAATTAAACTTCTTTTTTATTAAATGCAATGGCCTGCAAAACATGGAAATCTCTCTTCCTGTCTGCTTTTACACCAGAGCAGAGGCTTAATGTCTGCTTTTACTCCGGGTCTGCTTTTTGCAAGGTGATTTATCTGTGTCGAGTTTCCTGCATGTCTATAAAATCAGGAGCCCGGCTGAGTAAATTAGAACTGGATGAAAAGTTTTTAGTCTGGGGACCAAGAAGATAAATCCATCATACAAAATGAATCTGAATTTTTGCCGGGTAGTGTTGCTCTGTATTGTTTCACATTATTTCTTACAAGACTTTATAAGAATTGTAACAATTTCTCCCAGCTGGGAAAAAAAAGATTTTCTGAAGTTCGTGTATTCATTTTTTTTCAAGACTGACTGAACATTTACAAATAACGGCATTACCTCTAGATCTAGAAATAGGTCCTTTTCCGCTGTTCTGCGAGCTGTCACTTGTAGAGATTTTATTTCAGGATGATTAAAAATTACATGTGCTTTCCCCCTGCGAACATGCTTTACATCTATTGTATTGTATCTCGAATCAAACACTGAAACACATTTGGGGGATTTCACAGTAGAAATGCAAGACACAACCTTTGTTGTCAGTTTAATTCTGAGGTTTTTCAAAAAAATTAATTTCTTCCTGAAGTCGGAGTTTGAAAAGGTACTCAAATACAGTGATTCATTTGATCTACTGTGATTTCTTCAGTGATGATGAAACATGTTAGGAAACCCTCTGCTACTTTGCCTTTTTGTGGTTGAGAATTTCATTGATTTGTGCAATTACAAGGTTCAAAAAAATGTGACCAATGTTTGCACACAGCATAGTAACAGCCTCTAAGAGCCGGAGAGGAAGGGAGATGGTATTCCCCCAAATCAATCCTTTCAGTCATAGTTCACTCCTATTAACTGAGTCTTGAATACTTGCAATTGAGTATGTGCTTCTGTAACTTGCTGAATTGGTGCCTTGGAGCTTGTTCCTGCCAGCACTAAAATTAGCCCCAGTGCAGTATCTGAATTCCCCTCCGAGGGAATGGGCTTGCTGGCAGAGTGCTCCCACCCAGCGACACTGTGTAGTTCTGATGTGTTGGGTCAGTTGCTGTTGTTTGACAGGTTTCTCTTACCTCACTGGAGTGGTTGTGGCTTGATGTGCGAGGGGGCTTATAGGAGATGTGTGAGCAAACACAGTGGCCTTGCAGATGAACCTGGCACTTGAGCAGCACTGGGAGAGGAGAGGCAGAAGGAAAGGTGATAAGGGAGAAGGCCAGATAAGGAAGGAGAAACATTGCCACAAAAAAACCTTGAGGGCAAGGACCAGGCAACTGCTCTGGTGCATAACTCTCTCTCTGGAGCGCTGCACTTAGTATTACCGTGTAGCAACAGCATGAACCCTGGGCACCCTGTGAATGTATAACCAGGTAACCCAGGCCCATCAGTGGAAATTATCTGCTGAACTGACAATTAAAACAAAAACCTTGCAAGGTCTTCGCATCCTCTGTGAATAATTCCACTTTCTTTTCCAATCACTTTTGGTGGTGTTCTTTGCACAGTGGTACAGCAAGCACCACAACAGAAAGGAAATCAAAAAGGTAGGGCAATCCTCAAGGGTGTGCATACAACCCTTGACACTTTAATGAAGCAGAAGTAATCTGTCTTTAAGAGAAAGATTTGATTTATTCAATGATATTAGACTAGAATTTGTTGATATCTAATATCCTGTGTGCTGGGAATAGCTAGTGAAGGAGTTGCAGCCCCAGCCTTTTTCCAGATACAATTGTGGGGGTGGTTCTGGGGCTCAAGTACATTTCCCCAAGGAGAAAAGGAGCGAGATAAGAAATAATTCAATCAGTGTTCTTAAAATCTGAGAGGCCAGGTTTTTTGATGTTAGTATCAAGCTAGTGCCTTATAGTAAATGGCAGAAGAAAATCACAGATATGCTTTGAATCTTGAAGCAGGATCTTTCCCGTGGAAAAGTCCGTGTATGTAGTCAGGCAGGCTCGGTAGTGGCAGGGTGCTGTTTGTTGGAAGTGAGTTTCATGGACCAGGAGGAGAGTAAGGATAGTCCAGTGGCCATGACGCAGGCATTTGGCAACTCTGACATTCAAGATTGAGATGTGTAAGTGCTGTAGTAAATCAGAGATGTAGTCAGTAGTTTTGCTATTTTGATAACAGAAGACAGGTGCCAAAGGAAATGAGTTGCAAACTGTACAGCTCTCCATTGTCCTTTACAGCTATACTTCATGGTAGTTTTTCACAAAGCATTTTCTGGCCCAGAATTAAGGAGGACAGTTCTGGATTAAAAAAAAAAAAAAAAAAAAAAAAAAAAACAACCAAAATGTAGGAGGAACAAGGGATGTAATTGGAAGAAGACTAGGAAAAGGAGGAGCTGTCTAGGTGGGATTTCAGATTGCATAAACTCTGTTTTACTGTGATGCGTTCAGCTTTTGTTACAGGGCTGGGTGTGTGACTAAAGCATGTAAGAATCCATGTGCTGACAATACCAGGGAAGGGGAAGAGGTTTCAGAAAGATGCATCAGTCTGACAGCAGGTGATATGCACTGACATCCCCAGGTGGGCAGCACTGTTGGTAGACAGGATGCAGAGAAGATAAAAAGGAAGAGTAATTTTGGCACTGTCATTTCCACTTGTCCCATTACAAAAAAATCAGGGACGAGATCTGCTTTGAAATAAAAAGTAAGCAGCTGTATAATATTACTACAAAGTACCTGAAGAAAGGATCATGATAGAATCAAACTGCTATGGAGAAAAGCAGTTATGGTTGTGGAAAAATAATCTTGGTGCTTTTCCTACTCAAGTACAGGTATGTGGAGGAACATCACAGCATGGCAATGAGGTGATACTTGTCATTTGTGTGACAGAGACAAATTAGAATCCAGCCATCTCAGGGTGGGAACAATTTTCGTGAAAATTAATGACTTGATTAGAAGGAGAAATGAAGCTTCTTCAAGGGGACATGCAAATAAAGGAGGAATCACTAAAACTGTCACCTGATATAAAGCGAACATTACACAAAGAAAGATTGGTGAAATATTGTACAAAGACAAATTTGATGTGATATTAATCATATAGCACCAGCGGGAGCAAAGGGGAGAGGGAGAGGAAGGATTCAGCACAGTACGTGTCTGACTGAGGGAGGTGTTTTCTGCTGAAGCAGGGCCATGAGTATCCTGTCCCCAGGTGAGCTGGGTGCATCCTCTGCACCCCCAGGCTGGGGCGCTGCTCTCAGGAGGGTATGCCAGACCCTGTGTTTTCCTGGGTGATGCTACCCATTGTCTCCAAGCTCAGTGGAAGAGATTTGTCTCCTTTTATCTAGGGACAAAGGTAATAGAGAACTATTAATTTCAGCAAGTGCTTGTAGTTCCTTGATGGCATGTTTGCAGAGGGTGTTGGGGTCTGTATGGGGTGATTTCTGCAACCTTTCAGGAGGAGTAGGGCCACCATATTTAAAATGTCAAATAGTTGTAATCTCTGTTGGGAAAAAACACATCAGCCTAAAACTGAGTAAGAATTAAACATGATTTTGAATTTAGGTTTGTTGCGTTAAGAACCAGATCTACAGCAGCAATTAGTTTCATGTTTAAGCCCAACCTTACCTTCCTTGTGAAGGAACGTGCTTGTGGACAAGCATGGCAGCCAGACCAAAAGCAATCTTTCCTTAAGTAGGAATATCACCTGCATTACTGAATACAGACATGCAAATAGTATGTTCACAGAAGGCCTTGTTTTGAGTTTGAAGGGTGCCTGAGAGGTTTTCTTAGGTTTTCTCCAAGTCCAAATGATCTGTAAGGTATATTTTTCTTCTGCTTTCTCCTTCCTTTGGGTGTGGAGAGCCAGAGACCTTTCAACATTGATGTAGGTAACACAATAGGATCCAAAGCTGTTCATCAAACACCATTTTTTCTTGTCCAGCATTACCAGCAGGAAGGAGACTGATGCCCAACCAGTTCTCTTGATGATGTATTTTGTCAAACTTAAGTTTGATGGGAACTTGTGATGGCAAAATGAGGAATCTTGTAGAAACTGAAGGGAAAATAAAAATCTGGTGCTATACTCTAGCTGTACTTGACAAAAGGAGGAGCAGAGGTAAGCTGGTAAATCCATGACATGGGGATTTCTTATTTCCATGGCTGCTGAGAATTAGGTAGCACTGATGACGTTGAGCCAGCTGTGTGCTCTCAGGATGGCGATGCTGGGGACAAGTAGGATGGGTTCAGACTTCTGGGCAGCATATTTTTGGCCTATCTCTTTGCAGGCTCTGGTAGAAGCCCCAGAACAGTTTTCATACATTGAAACACATTTTTGCAACAATATGGCTTAGATTTTTTTTTAATTATAAG
The DNA here is from genome assembly GCF_003259725.1 of Athene cunicularia. Classification (NCBI taxonomy): domain Eukaryota; kingdom Metazoa; phylum Chordata; class Aves; order Strigiformes; family Strigidae; genus Athene; species Athene cunicularia. The sequence goes on along the minus strand of NW_020799107.1, from coordinate 7,648,963 downwards.
GAAAGTGTGTGTTGCTGAGCATATGATAGCTTTCCTCTGGGAGGTAGTGCTCTGCTGAGGTAGAATTTGTTGCACAGCTTTGGGGCAGGAGCCACCCACTTTCATTTCCAGTTTTAGCCAACATGTTCTTGGTCTACCTACTTTAGAAAATGCCATTTTTAGTGTTGGTAAGGAGCCTGAAACACTTGGTTTTCTAATAGCATCACATCTGTATCCCAACCACCTCCAAACAAATTCCTTCCTGGCCAGGCATTGCCACCTGGAATTCCCTCTGCCTACAAGACGGCTACAGTATGTTCTCTTTTGGCAGAAATTACATGTACTTTACTAGTCTGTACAGGACATTTATTACCCTGAGATCAGGGCGATGGCTCCATGCAAAGCTACGAGAAGCCTTGTGAAAACCAATCTAAGCACATGTGTGCAGTTTTCATGCCATTTCACAGGTGTACCCAGAGCTGCCTAGTTTGCCTTGCACGAATGCTCTTTGTGCACTCACATTTAGCATGCAAACTGGTTGCATGTTTCTGTGCTTTTTCATGCTTTCAAAACTTGATCCTGTAGGGTCACTTCATCCTTTCTTTGTTTCTTTATTTTTAATAAGACAAAACCAGCCACTGCTGTCCCTCCAGGAGCCAGGAATTAGCAGGGTCCACTCATTTTCCAAAGAATTTCCCTTGTTCTCCAACAAAAAGCTTTGAAGCCTCCACCTTTTTTCTCTTGTTTGAAAGTAGTCACTGGGACTGTCTTCATATTCCCCATGTATATTTAAACATAAATTGCATCTGACTGCGGTGACACTAATTAAGGCGGAGGCACTCAAATGCAGCCCCCCTTGCGGGGAGCGCGGCCAATAAACCTGCTGTGACTGGCAGGTGTTTCGAGCGCTTTAGACAACTGCAATTTCATAAAGTGTCCTTCTTCTCGATGAGGAGGGGTCCGCCAGGCCCCCTTCCAAGGCTCCCACTGCCAAGGCAGGGACCGGTGGCTTGAGGGAGTGAGTGGGGGGCTGGCACCTCTGACCTGCTGGCATCTCGGTCCCATCAGGGATCTTTTCAAAGCATTCACCCACCTTTCCTGTGAACTGGCTTTTTATTCTCCCCATCCTAAAAATATGAAAATATTTTATAATATCTCAGTGATTTTATAATATCCCAGTGATGTGCTCCTGAGGTGTTTGACCAAATATTATTAAAACTCTGCAAGGGCTAATAATCCTGGAAGTAGCGCGACGCCTTCCTGTGACATTGAAATCATTTAGTAATTTTACAGTACATTTGAATTTCGGTGTCGCTCAGCCGCTCAGTTTCCATTAACTTTGCCTGGAATTTCTTACGTCTGTGCACACAACCAAAAGTGTCAAGTTTCTCCTTCATGCTCCAAAACACCACCTGAATCACAATTGTGCTGCAGCTAATTGTTATTAATTAAGCTGTTCCTAGCAGTCCTAGCTGGGTTGTGCGCTTTTTTTTTTTTTTTTTTTTTTTTTTTTTTTTTTTTTTTTTTTTTTTTTTTTTTTGTGGTTGTAATAAAGGAAATGCATTTAGTGAGCACAGTATTAAAGAGGGAAAAGAAGGGAGCCCTGCTCCTGGGAACTTCTCTGTGCCCTGCAAGATGGTTTTGGGGTGGATGTGAGTGTTTTTAAGGATGGGGCCCCACCATATGGGCAAGCGGTGCCGAGCTAGGCTCCTTACCACTGAATTAGCTTCACTGACCTTCGCTGCCATTTACCCGTCACAGGCAGGCAGCTTCAAGGACATTTTGCAGTGGGTAAATTTGCACTGAGCCGCTCCAGCCGCACGTGCTCCCGCATCACTTAAGCTGGCGGCTACAGCCAAGGCCCCCCGGCACAAAGTTTAGCTGGGATCACATGCCGGGCACCCTGTGCCCCCCGCCAGGACTCACCCTCCCACCTCTCTCCCTTTTCCCAGGTTCAGCTGAACTGGTTCATCGAGTGGAGCAAGAGGAAGGTATTAATGAAACGGGGACCCCGGGAGCAGCCTCCTCGCAGAGGGCTTGCACGGGAAAATTGCTTCTTGGACTTTTCTGCCTAATGAGGCTGCTAATAATGTGGCTGTTGCTTTCTACCCTGTGACGAGGAGCGAGGCACCCGTCATTCATCTGCCTTTATCAGTGTTTGTTTATGAAAATAAAATCAGGTGGGGAGGTCTTCGAGCAGAAACACTGTCATTTACTTGTGAGAGGCAGGATATATGAGGATGCTTTTGGTCTGTGGGAACTGTCATCCACATCTTCAAAAAAAAGCAACCAGCCATCTGCTGTGTCTTTTCCTTTTGTCCCCCTTGCCTTGGGTTAAGAACCAGAAAACAGATTATTTTGGCACATCTCTCGAATGTGTTATTTTAACAGTGAGCTAATGGTTACCATTTGCAGGTTAAAGGTGCATGTAAATGTCCCTTTAAGAGGTCGGGAATAGTCATGGGAGTTTTCCCAGTTGAAAAGGATCAGGGAATGACTTGTGCACAGACCTAAGAAATAAGACCAAGGGCACAGGCTGGTGGCTGCTCTGGATTGCTCATGTGGAGCCTTGCTGGAGCAAGCAGCACAGAAAGGGAGTCCCTTGGAGAAGCATCACAGGTGGTTGGGGTGGGAGTCTTTTGTGCCATGCTCAGTCTCAGAGCGATTTTCTCCTGCCATCCTCTCCCTGTGGTACTGGCTGAAGCTTCAGTCTGTCCATGAATCCTTCTGGTCCTGCCACTGCTGCTCTCGGGACAGCCCCAGTGTTGTACAAGGCATTGCCTTTCCTTCATCCCAACAAATTCCTTGGCATTTTGCTGTTACATGTCCATTCTTCCGCTGGTAGTTTTTGTGGAAAAATGACCAAATACCAGATAGCAGCCTGAGTTGGGGCCTTGGAAGTCAGTGAAAGGCTTTATGGACATTTACAGAGTTAAACCCCTCACCCTGCTCTTCCAGAGTTTCTTATGACTTCCTCCCAGGAATACCATATTTGCCATCGTCTCCTCGATGCCTGGGGGAGGTCTGATTGGTGGATTTCAGCAGCGTGTTCCCCAGGCAAGGTTTCTGCCCATTCCGTGCTGCTGTCTTTTCGGTAAAGCAACTTTCTTGTAGCGTCTGCAGAGGAGACATGGCTGGCCACCCTGGGGTGGGCATCTCTCTTCTTGCAGGTAAAACAAGAATCAGCTCTCCGTGTTTTTTTTATTTCCATGAAAAAGGGACAAGAAAATAGCCACACAGGCTCCAAAAAGACCAACCATATTATTTTTATATATGTATGTATATGTGTGTGTGTGTATATATATATATATGTACGTGTGTGTATATATATATAGGGATAGCTACATGCGGTGTGTTCCTTTTCAACACAGAGTTTCCCACAGACTGTTTCCCAAAGTCAGCAGGGAAAAACCCATGGGTTCACACTGTTACTTCTGACCGCTTTGTGTGATGGTGTGAGCGCTGACGTGCATTCCCTGTCTCTGCTTCTTCCTTCCCCAATTCCCTGCCAAGGGTGTGCAGTTTTGCCTGAATCCTCAGTTATCAAGGGAGACAAGCTCCACCACTGATATTACTCCAGTGATAAACCTGTCCTGCTGGTGCCGAGTGGAGGATTCAAAACTAATGGTGCTTCTACTCCTGGGATTTACTGTTTGGAAGATACTTTATTGCTATCTTGTGACATTTTCCTGCACTTTTATGCTCATTTATATAACTGTTTTCTTTGATTTATGGCAGGTTTTCTTCATGTATAACAGTGTCATAAATTTGTGCAGCCTTACTTTCAATGGTTATGAATTTGAGATACTCAGTAAACTGTGGGATGGGGGAAAAGGGCGGAAGCCTTTGAAGAGGCTTTTGATCACAACCCCAGGCAAAATAAACTGTTCTCTCAATACAAATATGAAACAAGCATTGAAGTTGGCGTAGTCTGTTTCTTGACTAACCAGCTGGTTGTAGGATTTTTTTTAGTGCAAAATGTACGTTATTGATGTATGATAAAAGGATGCATGAGGCCAAACCCACACAACAGTGACATTTGTGTAGTAATCCCTAGGAACTGTTACCCAAGGTCTGCAGAGGTTTCACAGGAGCAGTAAATTAATGTTCTTCTTTCCACAAACCTTTCTCTTCTCTTCATAAACCTACTTTTTCACATGTTGTTATTTTTTAAGATCCTCAAACATGCTTGGATTTCCAAGGAGTGTTCAGCAGCCATCAGAGATCCAAAGACTATCAAAGCCACTGGTCAGGCTAGTGAAATAAAGACCTTGGGTTTTGATTTTGTTGGCATCTTGCTTTGTAGAGGAAGAGAAACAGCTCATTTAAAAATTGCTTTCTGAGTTCAGCTGTCAGAGAAGCTTTCTGTTGACCTTTACAAATTGATACCGTCACAATCAATGGACAGAAGTTTAAGGGCAGTCTCCGGGGTGGGGGTGGGGCAGGAATAAACCCAAACATTTATAAAATATATATGGAGTGCATTTTAAAAAGCCCAACAGAAAGAACAGGTAGTATTAACAGGGTTTGTATTTGACCAAACCTGATCTATAAAGAATTCCTAATACATGATTTTGATATGTACTTAAAACCTACCTTTAGGGATGATTTCTGGAAGTACATGAAGCAAAAAAAAAAAAACAAATGTGCCTTAGGTTAGTCCAAGCTTGTTGGGCAAGGAAAATTAGAGATTTTGAAGTAGCTTTGCCAGATTTGACTGCAGGGGAGGTGCATTTGAGGAGCAATTTCACAGCAAGCTTGACTCCTCCCTCACCCCCTTGCAGCCTTGGAAAGTGGAACCATTTACAAAGGCTCAGTAGGAATTGCATGAAGAGGGGCAAGTCAGTATGTGATTTCAGCCACCGGCTCACTCATTTTTAAAAAATCCATGAGACAAACTGAGCAGCTCATCAAACACAGACGCACAGTCCTCACCTCCCAGGTAAAATAGGTAGAAGCTTCAGTACTGCAGGTGTTTGCCTTGAATATATTGCTCATGTACAACGAGGTTATCAATTCAAATGCAGGTCCTGCCTTTGCCCTCTCTGTGCAGTTTTAATAGCAACTTATGCCACCTGCCTCAGTGAGGTTAAAAAGTAGTCCCTTTTCTTTCTTAACAATGGGAAAACTGACTCAGTGATAGAGGTATGGTTTTATACGCAATGACCACAGTGCCGCTGTTCCCCAGAACTGAAGCCTTGGAATAATTTACTGGGTGCTCAGCTTTTAATTATGTTTAATTTAAATCGTGCAATCCAGGACTTGGTTCAAAACATACGGGTTTGAGAAGGTGGGAGTTTGGCATTCGCAAGCTCCTGAGCGTGCCTGGCAGCAATGCCATACGAGCTCGGCAACCTGGATGAAGCTGTTCGTGTGAAACATGCATCAACTACCACAGGTGAAGGATCATCTGTGGCAGAAGATAATAGTTTAAGATTAGGCTGTGCATTTTTATACATAGTGTATAGAAGCAAAAAGGGTTCTTGCACAGGCTTCAGTTATTGAAAGTTTGTTTTTCCTGACAATAATATCTGAAAGCACTTGCTTTAATAACATGGGTTTTATTACTTAGTTTAGCCATGGGCAATTAAGAGAATAGAACCATCGGTTTAAGAAAGTCTTGTGTAAAAGAGCACATTCGAGTAATTCTTTGACTTGATGACCTTAATAGATACGACAACCACAGACCCCAGGACATGGTCCCTGTTCCCAGGTTCAGCATGTTTTGGCTCCAGACAAAGTGCAGTGTCCATCCATGGACCTGGCCAGGCTCAGCTCAGCCCCTGCCTCTCCCTGCAACTACATCTGCAGTACTTCTGAGTCTAAATAATTACCGTTTCAGCTGTCTTAAACGACCTGAATTCGCCTGTCTGATTGGTAAGATTTTCATGTTGCTTGAGAGCCTGTTGTTTTCATCAATGAAAAATAAACCGCATGCAGTTTCAACTTAATAGACCTGTGTATATTGGCTAAAATAGGGTAGTTTCTTTTAATCACGTTCTACTGTGTTGTGCAGTCTCGAAGCACTTAGGCAAAGCAGCTCAAATTGCTGGGTTTGCTCTTGCCTGGTTGGTGGGGACGCCCAAGCCAGGACTTGGCCTTCTCAGGTGCTCCCCATGAGATGCTGGTTTGTTTTTTTTTTTTTATTTCCTAAATGATTTTCCAGGGACATTTTGTTTAATGCCCTTTGCAGTTTTGTTTTTCAACGTTGCCAGAATTTGGGGAGGTTGTTCTCTCCAAAGCAGTCCATTTCTGTATGTGTTCAAATTTCATAGGTATTTTAATAATTTCATTAGGTGGTATTTTGGGTTATGTGATAATTAGTAATGTAATGGAAGAAAAATTTCTGTGGGAAGTCACCTTTTATTTTTAATGTCCTAAGTGGCTTGTGCTTATCCTGTAACAATGTGGCAATTGCTGTGTGCTTTAGTGGTGACTAATTATCTGCAGTTACATTAACAGATATAAAAGTACCTGTCCCACCTACCCCGTCTGAGCGATATCTTTTATGTGAATGGTACTTAAATACTAGTAAGTAGGATCTGAGGGCTTGTGTGCAGTTTTGCTAAGTGTATTTTAAATACTGTACAGGCAGTGAGGACTGCAATCCCGTTCCCATTGCAGCGGCTGCCAGCGCTCCCGCTGGATTTCTCGGGCTGAGAATCAGGCAGAAGCTGAATGAATGCGCTCCCTGGTGCACGCACAAACTTGGTGTGTTTGTGCAATGTTAATTAAAATGCATTTAAGTTGAGTGAATGCTTGCGGTATTCAGGGGCCCTCTGGGGAAGGGAGAAAAGGGAAAGAAGGCAGACAGGCGAAGGCCCCCGGCTGTCGTGGAGCTGCCTGAGCCCCGGTGGAGTGGTAGGAGCTGCTGGGGAGGGCGGCCACTGCCACAACACCATGGCAATGCTCTGTGCGAGCTGAGCACCCCTGGGCCCCCAGGAGAGCGCTGTGGGGGGCAGGGAGCCCTTCATGTCCCCAGCAAAGAAGCCTGGTTTGGAAATTATTTCAGGCCAACCTGGCAGCAGATGATGTTGGCATCCTTTGCTGCATTGATTTCTGTTGAAGGCACATGTACAAAACCTCAGACCAAGTGTCTGGCTCCCCTCTGTTCCCCTCGCTCCCACCTGTGCATGTGGATTGTGCTCCATCGCCTTCCCCCCACTCCTTCCCTTGGCATTGAAAAAGCAACCCAAATCCTGCCCACTGCTGAGACCTGTAGAGATTTACACCACTTGGCCCTGGTAGGGAGCCAGGATACACTGTGATGTAGTGATGGAGGGAAACAGGTCGCATGAGCCCTTGCTGCTTTGCTGGAGCAGGACTTGGGAAGGGTGAAGATTGGAAGGCAAGGAGAGGAATGTTTGCAAACTCTCAGGCCTTCAGTTCTGTGCTTGGCACTTATTCTGTGTTTAGCTGTCCAAGAACACGTGGCCTTGTATTACTCATGATAATCTATTTACAGACATATTAATCTTAGAAGGCATTGGTGATGGTCTGTACTTCGGTACTGTAGAGAAAGATTTTGGTTCTTGGCATAAAGAGTTAGATTCACAAGCTTAATTTTTGGTGCTGCTGAAATTGTGCTGAAATCAAGTGGCTGAACTGGGGACTAGTACAGGAAAAGGCAGTCTGTAATGGTCTTTAACAACAGGGAGAATGATTCCTCCGCACGATGGTTCAGAGCAATGGCAATGTTTGTGTGGGCTAACTTGCACTCTGAAGTGATATTTAATTTTTCTTGGGAAGGGGTGCTGGTGATACTCTTGATCATACTGGGAGACCCAGTAAGGAGCCCAAACTGGAAACCTGGTAAAAGAGACCAGTCCTTCCAGTGCTCAGAAGCTGGAGGGCAGAGGAGACTGATGTTATATTTCAGAGCTATTTGAAAATCTTTTCACTGTCTCAGAATGAGGTCTTACTTGAACTAAGGCGGGTGCTGGAAGTGGAAATCACTCAGATCTTTCTTAGATGATCTAAATAAGCGATTAATAGACACTATGTATTTCATTGGGAACTAAATTGCAAATGCTGAAGACATTTCAGTAAAGTAAGTTATTTTCTGCATCCAGTAAGAAAATCCCACACTCATTCTAAGCTACCATGCTGTATAAGTGGCTGTAAAATAAATCTTTAATTTTAAATGCTTTTCTGTCACAACTCGTGTGCCAGTAATTTGCCAATTTGATCACCAGAGCCAGCAAGCACTTCCTCAGAGCTGACCCGACGGGGGTGGTGGTGAGCAGTGTGGGGCCACGTGTCACCCCCATGTCACCTCTGTCCCTTGGGTTCCCCGCCAGCTTGGAGGCTTATCTGCTGCCTCCTCATCAGAGCAGGCGCTTCCAGATTCACAGCAAGACCTCAAGGAGAGCCAGATGATAGAGCAGATGGCAGATGACTAATTTGGCAAAGTTAGATGAGTGGAAATTGTTTGCTTTAATTGCTTGTCAAGTCCAGTACCTACATTATAGTTAAGAAGGAACTATTTACTCTCAAAATAGAATGAAATGAGGAAAAGAAAGTGTGTGTGTGTGTGTGTGTGTGTGTATCTGTGAAGAATAGGGAGAAGTAGTGAAGGAGAAGTACCCAGAGAAAGTAACCTCATACAAAGGACTGGGGCAGGGAATAGCAATTGATAAAGCTTCTTGTATTAATTTTTGCTTTTTTTTTTTTAGTGGCAGCTGTGTGATATAGGTCCTGCAGTACATTTTTCCTATTTAGTCCTTTCTAATTTCTGTACTATAATATATATATATATATGACAAATCTAAAGGAGAAACAATGCTGGAAATACTGGCATAAAGCAAGCAGATGTCAGTGGCTGGACATGGTCAGCGCAGGCAATTATCCTTGACATCTTGCAGTGTAAATTTAGTCAACATTTTTATGCCATTTTTTGTTTGGTATAAACAGGGGCGCTACATTGGTAAAATATGCTGTGTAGCATCCACCAAACAGATTTTTGGAGAGCTCAGTGCAAGGAGAGGTTGCCATCAGCTCAGGAAAGTGTTACCACATGTAACTAACCCTTTTTGATGAAGTCACAATCGCTGTCAGCCTTTACTGTGTCTATCTGTGTTCCTGTTCATATAATTGGGAAAGATCTTCCTTTTGTAGGTGGCATCTGATCAGCCTCCACTGGAAGTGAGACCACTCTGATAACACACTTCCTTGAAATTTTCTGGAAGTGCTGGGAAGCTTTTACAATGCATGTAAAATGATATTTGGGAGTTTAGCGAACAAATTTCAGGCAATTAATGCTTTTGGTCCCTGGTGCTATCAAACCAGGGACCTCTTCGTGCAAAGAGAAGAAAGGCTGTTTCAGAGTGTCCTTCTAGCATGGTAGATTAAAATCTAGATTAAAATTATAGTTAATTTTTTTTATTTGACTTTGTTTAGCAGTTGTGGAGATCACAACTTGGAAATCAAAATAAATACTAGCATTCCCAGGCTTGTGTTTCTGGGCTGTTAGCACGTTTGCATGCAGATAGAAGGGATTAAAGCCATGATGGTGTGGCTTACAGCTGCTGTCGGCCAGCCTGTACTGTGTCACCTCATCCCGATGACACCCAGACAGACTGAATGGTGGCTGGATGGCAATGCTGAGCTTCTCCTTGCATGGCTGTTTGTCTGTCCAGGGGTTCATGATAGTCAGGTTGATTGCATGCAACTGGATTCAAATGGGATGATAATTTTCTAGTGTACAGCAGACCTCACGGAAGGAAAAAGCTTGTGCCAGCTGAGCTTTTAATTAGGAGTACAGAGAAAATTATGCTCTCCTTCATTACAGTCTCTTACCTAGGGAAAGCAAGCCTCTAATTTTCAAACATTCTCCAAAACCACTGGGTTTACAGGAAACCGGCTGGTGACCTCAAGGAGTGTTTAGCCTTCTCCCAGAAGACATCTGCAAGACTGTAAGTGCAGGCAGTTCCTCCCTTTGTGAGGACGTGCATAATTGCATGAAAATTTAGGGCTTTTGCAGCTCATTCAGGGAGAGCTGTAAAATAATAATGAAAGGATTAAAAGTGTGTTTATCCCTTCTTCTGTGTGCGTACATGACAGGGTGCCCAGGCTGTTGCTGAGAGCGCGCAGCATAATGAAATGAATGGGGACTGCTGTGGCGTTGCTGGTAATTAGTTGTTCCTTAAGGGAATTGAGTGTTTCCCCCCATCTGGGGGTCTTAACAAATTGCCATGAGTGTTTGCAATTATTAATAAAAGTTACGTTAGCTGCCTTTCAAGAAACACTGATGATGGTGCTGTCTGTAACTACACAGCTAATTAAGTAAATAAATGGGAAGTATGGGAAAAGAGTGTGTTAGTAGAAGGTGCTGACTGTTGTTGGGCTTGTCCTGTCTGGGATGAAGGAATGTGTGATACTCTTTTCATAAACATGATCCTGAAATGAGTAGTCCAAGAGTTTAAGCCTCCTCTTGCATTTTTGGCCCGTTTCACAAACTGATTAACAAAGGGAGCTTGTGCTGCATTCAGGCAGAGGCTGGTGCAGGGTAAACACACTGCTCTCGCACGTCCTCACCCGAGAGATAATAATAAATGTTTTATGATTCAAAAGAATATATCCAGATGCTCATGGTAACTGCCTTGGTGTTGGCAACAAAGATGCCTCGTCACAGTTTGTCTGAATGTCCTTTGGATGAGGAGTCAGACAGGGTTACCCCGGGTGGGTGTGGCCATGCTGGAGCTGATGGGATTCACTCTTCCCGAGTAACTCTACATGCAGGCAAATCCAGAAAAGGGTTGAATAAGAAATGAAACAAGTCTTTCCTAAAGTTAGTTCATCTGTTGAGCTGGGGGCACTGTAAAATCCATTAGTATTGCAAGAAACAGAACTAGATGGAGTCAAAAGTAATTTCTTAATTTAATGTATAGATTTATCGTCAACAGAGCAGAGCAAAATAATGTCCTAAAAAGAGGAAGCTAAAGGACATTTTAAAATGCCTACATTATTTGCTACCTTTGAGTGAGCATCCAAATGATTGGGCTTTGTTATGAAAAAAAGTCAATGGGAAATTAATTTCCAAGTCATGTGCATGAATATTGATGAAAAACATAAATTCAATTCAATACAGACGATTATTACTGCTGCAGTTGGGGCCATTGGGAGCTGAGACACTGTCACTTTAGGTAGCTGGTAATGAGTAAACAACTGAATGTGAAGTGTGTGTGTGTGAGTAAAGGCTGCAGTCCATGTTTGTGATGGCCAAGCAGGCTGTGCCCCAGTGCCTACCTAAAATGATCCCCATTTGAGGTGTAGATGAGAAGCAGCCACGGGCTGGTAGACTAACCTATTGCTGTTGCTGGCGGTTTGGGGCTTCCCAGATGTGAAGGTGCACATTCCTTCAGCTTCAGGATAGCATTAGTCAGGGGTGTCTCTGGACACATATACGTGCGTGCTCTGTGAGGTTTGTTGCCAGAATACAGAAAGAGAGAGTGAATGGCCACGTGCAGGTTGGTGAATAGATGTGTTTGAGAGCTGCGTGGCACGCTGGTGACCTGGTACGGGCTGTCAGTCAGCACCTCGCTGGGGTTTCCATCGGGGAGAACATAAGAGACGTCAGATTTTCCTGGGCATGTATCGAAATGGCACTGAAGGGTTTCCCTCATTGAGACACCTCTGTAAGACCTCCTGAGTAAGTTGGGAGTATACGTGCTCAGGCATGCTCAACAGTGAGAGAAGCTGCAGACTGGAGGCTCATCTTAAAAGCTGCTATTTTTTGACCTCTGTTAGAGGCAGGGGAATTAGTATTTTTTATTAACCAGGATAGGTTCTGCTTCAGGGACTGCTTTTAACATCCAATCTTTATTTTCTTGTACTCATTGGTTTCTGGGGCTATATAAAATAGTGTTTCTAACAATAGTGCTTTGAAGCAAGTTTATGAAATACAGATTATGGTGGTTTTGCATGGCATGAGAAAGAAATGCACTTTATTGTGCTTATGTTTATGCCTATCTGTGTCTGAAGCATCCCTGAAAATATGTATTATTTTGGCACTTAATTTTAAAGAGCTGCTTGTTGCCCTTCCAAGAGATGAGGGGTATGTTTGTGCTCTGTATCAAGTTCAGGGGCAAGAGGGACTGGGGATCCTGTGCAAATCCTGCTCACCTCCCAGCTCACATGCGGGGTTACTTTAGTCCTTCTTAACAATTGGGCAGATCAGACCTAGAATGATTATTTTTGCCCTGGAGCAGCTGGGAATTGCCTCCTGTGGCTCAAAGTGGGAGGATAAAATTTGCTGTTCACAGCCTGCTTTTTGACTGTGTCCTTCCCACGTTTGGTTCCTGGCACGTGTGGGCAAGCAGGAGCACCTTTGTAATTGTACATGGCAGCAGCATTTCTCCCTCATGGCGGGAATGGCTTTTTACACTATTAGTCTGTATTTTGCCTTAAAAAAAAATGCCAGCAGCATATCTAATCTCTCTACTTTAAAGGATTCTATGTGAAGGATGGAGGTATTGCCCCAGCTCTATCCTCCTTCAAGTAATGATTGATTTAATCTGCTTTTCTTAATTACTTTCATAGTTTTTCTCTTCTGTATTTTGAATCTGGCATAATTATTGGGTGCATCAAAAGTGTATGTTCAAATTCCATGCTGTAAACTGGGATATAGAGAGATTAATGTCTTACTGTAACAGTAGATTATTAATGATCCATGATTACACCCACATTTGCTTTGGGACTTCAACTCATTCTGCAGGTTGGGTCTCTCTCCCACTCCAAGTACTGTTTCTGCATGGGCTGCACTGCTTGTTGGGTACTGATAGCAAAAAATCTGCACTGCTGCACCCTCTGATTGATGTAGGATGCTCTTGTGTTCAGTGTATGACTTGATCTGAGGCAATCTATAACCATTTGCTTTTATTTCTGTTGAGAGGAGATGACCTGACAGAGCTGCAAAAGCGAAGTCAGACCATGCAGTAGTTGGAAGAACTGATGCTGGGCAATGACTTTCCCTGATTTCCCAAACTTTGTGACGGAGCAGGCTGGGGGGGAACTGCTTTGCTCTGGCCTTTTGCCATGTATCAGGCATGCAGCAGAGGCCCAGGTGCGAGCTGAGATGAGATGTTTTGCGTAGCAGAAGAGGGCATTTCTTCTTTTAAAACAGAAATTAAATGTTTGGATTTACTATGAGGTAAATTTAAAGCATCAACATGATTTCTTCTAAATTTGCTTTTAAGATTTTATTCATCTGAAAGAATTGATTTCCATAGCAATATCAAAAGCTGGGAGTAGTTACTGCAGTGGTTCGGTTGTACAAAATTAATTTTACTCAAAGAAAACCTGCAGCCCTGGATTATATCTAGGCTGGCGTCGCCCCTGTTGAATCCTCTTGCAAGAGCAGGCTCCAGGTGTTCTGCCTCCTTACAGCAACAAATGGCTAAATTAGCTTTTGGGAAACATTTAATGGGTGTGCAACATGAAATATCAGTGTTGCAGCATGTAGCTTTATTAGCTGAGCTGCTGGAATTGTTTTCTGAGCTATGTTGATCCTTAGCACTGATTGTGAAATGGAAGAGAAATTATTTATTAGTCCTCAGGAGCCTTAAAACAGAGTAATACTTATTCAGCTGGAAACACAGTCAATCTTGTTACAGATGTTGCTGCATTTAAGGAATAAGCAAACTAACTGATTTTGTAATTGGTAGCAAACATTTTTAGACATCTTCTGACAGGGACAGGCATGCATCTCCCTAAAGGGTGGAGATGCTTGTACGGCAGATCTTGAGGTTGTTCTGAATAAAGCTCTAAATATGTTCTAGGACAAGGCTTTGTATTGCAAAAAGAAAGATGTACTATCCCTTAGCAGGAGTAGTTAATCCTTCCAGGCGTTCCCAGTCCAGCAGAGATACGTCAGGTTCCAGTGGAATCATGTCTCTGCATCTTGGGAATCCCCAAAAATGACTATTAAAAATATTATAAATAAATTCTTATTTAGATATGTTTTACTCTAAGTGATAAGGTTTTACAAGAAAAGTTTCAAAGTGGGAATATTCATGCTTTAAAATGCTCATGCCTTGAAACAAGGTGGTAGTAAATTTTAAAACTTAGCAAGGACCTTGAAATTTTACTTTTACAGGTTATAGAAAGAAAGAAAAAAAAAGCACATCCTTTTTAGACCAAATGCATATTTGGAAAAAGCAATCGAATGTAGTGCCTGTTCATCTTAGGTCTGAAGATGAACCTGAAAATGATCTGATAAAACCTTCATCCTGTGAATGGCTGGCAATGAAACCAGCCCTTGCTATCCCTCCCTGGTGGGGAGTTAAGGTTCAGGAGGAACAGATTTTTGCTGCTGTTCTTAGGGCAGAGGGAGTTTCCCTGGGAGAAGACTTTGAGCAGTTTGTGGGTTTCTGGCTGCCTCCTGAAGCCCTACACCAAGAAGCTGCTTGAAGCTTGAAGTGCCCTGGCACAAGAGCAGATTGCTGTGCAGCAGAGAGATCCCAGCAGAAGACAGAGATGAGAATTGTTCCCATGGGGGGGGACGGGGGGGACACATGGATGTAGTAAGTAAACAGTCAATAACAGTAGTACTCAAAAACCTAATTACTTTTGATATTTATAAAAAGGACCTGCATCATTCAAAAGAGCATATTTTAGCCAATTTTACTGATTATGCCTCCAGTAATGGGGAGTTTTGTTTGTATTGATCTAATCCAGGAGTGGGAATGGCTCCAGAAATCCTATTCTGGTCTGGCTCATGTTTTGCATAATATAATGCCCATTTCAAAAGTTTGAATATATTCAGATTAATTTGCTTACAGATAACAACCACCCAAAAACTGTTGGTAAAGAAGAAAAGTAAGCACATGCAAAAAAAAAAAAAATAAGGCCCAGACCCACACTTGACCATCTAAGTAGCATTGCTGTCCTGGCAGGTTCAGAGCTGCGTGAAGAACTGTTGTAAAATGCTGCTTCTGTGTTTCTTTCCCGCATTCTTTTTTGTCATTGCTTGATGCATGGCAAGCTAATAGACTGAGCTGAACTGTTATTCTGCAGTAGCTCTGAACCACACTTTAAAATTTAGAACATAGTAGTATAATATTAAAGGGCACCTTCTGAAAACTAGCTGTATTAGGATGGTGTTTCCTAACTCATCTGACACATCTCTACTTGTACATTTAGTCTGGTGACTTGTGGAAAGACGATGTGGGTTTTGTCTTTCTCCTACCTAATTGCATAAAGCTGGGAAGACCTGGGGTCTTAAGGAAAGTGATGGGGAAAACAATGTTGGTTATAAGCCTTCTGATCAGGTTGTTCTTCGCTTGTCCAACAGACTGTTCTGAGCATCAGTTGAGTAGCGGTAATGTTGGACTACCCAGGTCAGCTTGGATGGACGGGTCTCTCAAGCCTTATGTCCTTTAGTTTGTGATTGGCATATCTCTGTTCAGTGTCCGATTCTGTCATTGGCAGAACTAGTAGGGACTTTGCTGAGACCTGGGTTTGGCCCTTTAGGTGCTGGGGTCAACTGGTTTTGCATTTTTCCAGCATTTTCAGCTTTTTTGCATTTGGTGGTAATAACCAGCACTTCATTCTGTTTGGTGAGATGTGTGGAAATTGCTGAGATGGTCATGGACCGTATTTGCTTATTTGTACTTCCCTCTCTCTACTGCTGACATTCAAATAACTTGTGCTGTTTTGCTTTTTTTTTTTTTTTGAACGGCTCAATCCTGTGAATAATTCAGGATTTTTGTAACGATTATGCATATCCCTGTATGCAAACTTTACTCCCTTCTTTGCCTCTATGCCCTTCTTCCACACTCATCCCGATTGTTTGCCCTGTGGTTTCTTGCAGTGTGTGCTGGCACAGAGAACAAGCTGAGCTCTCTCTCTGACCTGGAGCAGCAGTATCGGGCCCTGCGCAAGTACTATGAGAACTGTGAGGTAGTTATGGGCAACCTGGAAATCACCAGCATTGAGCACAACCGAGACCTCTCCTTCCTGCGGGTAAGCAATCTTTTCCTTTCCTCTGTCTTCTGTGTTTAGGAGAGTAGCTACAGGTGCAAGGCTGAGAAGGGCAGGTCTCTTTCCCACCAGCTTCACTGCAATATAAGAGGATAATAAAATGTCACAGATGTGCAGAGAAACAAGAGCAATGTCATTGCAGTGACAGGTGCTCTGAGTATGTGTCGTTTAGATTTATCCAGGACTCGAGGGAGAAAGCCATGTCACTATGCAGAAAAACGATACCTTGCAGGTCTCTATCACTGTATGTTGCCACATACCGGTATGGATCAGGTAAGGTAGGGTTTAGGAAGGTCAGAGAATTGTGCAGATAAGCACCAGAGGCTTGGAGAAACTAATTCTAGTAAAATGCTATGTATGGACTGATTGTTATCAGACTAAGCAAGGAAGAACTCTGGGCAATGTTTGTGGAGCATTTAAGAAAACAGAAAAAAAAAAAAAAAGGAGTTATGAGCCTAATTGAACCTCCAGCATCCAGGGAAAGTTTGTGATAGATCAAGGCTGTCCTGCCACCGTGGAGCCTGGGGTTGTGTGCTCCCTTCTCCCTCCTTGCATCTCGAGTGAATAGCGTGCTTTTGGGTTTGTGAAGGAACATTTCAGTGTGCTTTCTACGTTTCCTGTTAACATGCTAGAAACCACAATGAGGGGAAAGGTGAGTACCCGTCATTATTTGGCATTCTAAAACTAATTATATTTGAAGAAATATGCCAGTAAAGGAGTGATCCAGTGCATTCAGGTGGACATCTGTGGGTGCTGCAGACGATGTGACTGCAACATGGAAGAAACTAGAATGTAGCTGTGAGGAGCATAGTAGAAAAGACGGCCCGTGGCAGTGTGATTGCAGGCTGTGCTAGACATACTCTCCAACAGAAGAAGTCAAACCATGACACAGATAGGGTTTACACTGCCTGTATCATACGGCATTGCTTGCACGTATGTACGCAAAGTGCTAATGTCATGTTTCAAGATGTGTTTTTTCATAAAAAGCATGTAGCGGCAGCGGGGAAATTTAAATCTGGCAGCAGGAAGAGGGTGGCAGGAGTCAGCCCCAGCAGGTTGTGTTACACTCAGTTGCTTGGTTTGCTGGGTCTTGGGTGAACCTAGTGCTCAATTTCAGTTTGTAAAAATGTGAACTTTCCATTACAAGTTCTAACAAAGGCAAAGCAGATTCTCCAAGAGCGTGTTTAGCTTTGCTTCGTGTTAAATTTGTTGGGGATTTCACGGGATTTCCACTCTATATGTTAGCTTATATTTACTCAAAGCCTACACTAAGCTGCTAAAAGATCTGCAAGCATAATTCAGCTACCAAATATGCCTGGAGTAAAGTTTGGGGTGCTAATTGCACTCAGACTAACAGGTTGCCTGTTAATTTGACTGACAAATGCCTAGGAAGTAAATGCTATCTATACATTTCACAGTTGTGACAGGTGGGAAAAACACATATGCTTGTGCTGTGAAATATATAGCCTTGGTGCAGCTGGACTAACGTTTCCCACCGCGTGAGACAGGCGGCAGAGAGTTACCTCCTGTGTGGGCAGGATCCCCGCACCGATTCGGGCGTTGCTGGAGTTTCAAATGCCTTCTGAAACCCCCATGCATGGCTTGAATTCATCACGGACAATTCTCCTGCTTTGGCTTTCCTTCCTCCTTACGCTGCTGCTGGTAGGTAGGGAAAGCAAATTATTTGGAAATTAGGGAATTAACGTTCCTTGTGGAGAGCTGCTATAAGCAGAGTAAAATATTAGCGAAAAGTGGGCCATAAAATCAGCAAATGAGAGGAAGAAAGAAGGGCCCTGTGCAGTAAACGAAGGTGGTTCTGTGTTTTTGGTGACAGTTACTATTGCTTTTTTATTAGTTTTATTACTTCTCTTACCTGAGACTGCCCTCTCGCAGATGTCTCAGCAAAAACCAGAACTTGAAACAAAACACAGCAAACTGGAAGTCTAGTTAATATAATAAATTGTAGTCATTAAAATAGAAAACCAAACAGAGGAGAACATGTTCTTGGTGAGGCAAATAAATAAATAAATGTTGGCATATTTACGCTGATAATTCGACATTCATTCGTTAGGCAGTATTACTTGTTTGATCATTTTAAAAATGGTTTTAATGGTCTAATGAAGGTGGCAGATGGGAGATAACTAAGAGAAAGGCTATTTGTCTCAGACTTAAATATGGGGTGAACTTGTCATGCAAGATGATGCTCCTCTAGCCTGCTCCAATTTTCCTTATTCTCTGTTGCAATATTTGCCCGCTTTCTCCACCAAATGGATTTCAGGTAGGCAACTGACGTACCCGTACGTCTGGTTGATGAGTACTGTGGTTTTGCCTGCTGCCTGCCTGCCTTTTCATTAGTGCTCAGCTTAGCTGGGCAGCCTCTTACTCCAGAACAGAGGGAAGAGCTAGTGAGCTAGCCAGGCTGAGCCTTTTTATCATGCAATAATAAAACTAATACCATAAATGAATTGAAGTGAAAAACCCCCATAATTCTATTTACCCTGCAGAGGAACATTAAAAGATCAGCATCTCATCTCTCATATTTATTTAGACATTTATTCCCTAAGTAGATTTGCTTTATGTCTATGAGTTAGCTCTCTAGATATCTGCTGATTAAGACTAAAAAGGGCTGCCTATCACCTGAATGAAATGCTCAACCACTTAAACTTCCAGGCCTGCAAGTGAGTGCGTGGCTTTAGGGTCATGAGGAACTCCATTCATCTAAGAAGGGATTGCATATACTAATATTTTTTTCCTTGCATTTTCATGTGTGCAGAATGGTACCGCCAATCTGCTGGTACAGTTTTATGGATTTTATTTTTGCTTCTGTTTGTGTTACTGCTTGCCCATAGGTGGCCAAAACAAGGGTGAGCAAATGCAATGTGAAGTTGTCCTCTGTGTGTGCTACCCTCCAGCTCCATTAGCTCTGTTCCTGCTGCTCCATGCTTCCCTGCACTGTGAGTACTGGCAAAGGAAGGGAGCACTCGGTAGGAGGAAAAAACATGTGTCTAAGCCTGAGTGCTGGGAAAGGCAAGATGTTTCTGACTGTGGGCTGATAGCTGGTTTTCTTTGTTATTCTTTGGAGGCTCAAGCTTCCCACATAAAATGTACTCCAGGGTAATTCAGTCCCACCACTGCAAGCTTCAGCAATGAAATGAGGCTTAGGTTAACGTAGCGTGTTGGTGCTGGTGTAGCACATCCCTGTTGCAGCTGAGGCACACTCTCCACTTGCATAGGCTGCAGCAGGGAAAGGCACTTACGGTTTCCATGAGCATGGTTGAACTGGGCAGGACAAATAATTTGTGAACAGGCCCTGAGAGCTCCCTTGTCCCTGTTGCATGTCCAGGCTCACCCAGCAAGTCAACAGTGATGGTGGGAAGAGGTCGGGCTCCATATTCCACTGCTTCTCAACCCCTGGCATCCTTCAACCAATTACATGGGCCAGAATTTTGTGCTAGGACTTGTTCTGTGGAACTAAGCTGGTTGAGCTTGTGCATGTCCAGAGTCTCGTCAAGGCTAGAGCTAAGATTTCTTTCCCTGCTTTGGATTTCAGAAAAAATATTGAGAAAAGCTTAGATTGTGCACTAGTTCATATTGCAAACGACTGATTTCAGAAATGGGAACCTATTTTAGTTTCACTTGGCAAAGCTGACAGTTTATATTGTGGACAGTTCTTATTTCTTAATAGCATCTCTGTATTCAATTTTCAAAATAAAATACACAATTAGTATACCACAAAACAATCTTCTGCAAGCACTCTTGTTCTGTTAAACACATTTGGTAAACGAGAGTTTTCTTTGACTAATCCCCAGGCTTTTAGCAATTCACAGTCAGTAAATTGTCTTCTCGTGCTTGGATTTTATTTAACCAATTCAGATTATTTATTTTTGAAGACATGACCAAAGTTCTCTGCTTTTCCCTGCAATAATTCTCTGAAATGATAATGAAACTTATTTCTAACCACAATCAGCAGCCTTCGAAAATATTCTAACACTGCTTTATAAATTCTTTTTTCATTTACCTCTATAGTGCCTCTGTAGCACCCTCAGCCACAGTTATGCTGGCAGCTATTTGCGTGCCATTTAACAGGGTGGGCGTTTTGTGGTGGGCAGCTTTACAGCCGCTGCAGTTACTGCAAAGATGTATAGCCCCATCTTCCCTTTGTCAGTGCACAGAACTGCGTGCTCGGTGAAAACCTAAGCCAGCCTGTACTTATTACTTTCCTTACAATCACATTTATACTTTGGTGGATGGAATTTGGGGGTTTGGATTTTATATGTATTTGCTTCTGGTTGTGTTACAGTCTTGGAGGAAGACTGGGTCAGACAGATTCCTCTGAGGGGGGAGGACTACTAGAGCAGCCACGGGAAGAGTTGGTTGCAAAGCATTGCTGCCTGTCCCCATGGCATCTGGAGCTGCTTCTGGTTTAGAAAAAAAAGTAACTTTTTGAAGCTTTTATAGCAAAATGGGTCAAAACAAACCCTTCTGAAAGCTCCAGCAGCAGAGCTCAGCAGCGGTGCAGGCATGGAGAAAGCCTGCAGTCTTGAACAGCTGTGTCAGGAAGGGGAACACAGAGACAGGAGGGTATTGCCTTGTCCAGTTTGCTCGGCAGATGACTCTCATGATACGTATAGCTCCTGAAGGCCTGGCAGCACAGCCCTGCATCCTCTTCTGCTGCAAAATGTTATCTTAATTCTCAGTTGACAGGCTTCTGTAGGGTCCCAGCTCAGCAAAAAGGGAGCAGAATGTGGAGTATGAACTGTGAGGAGTCCCCCCAGAGAAAGAGGTTGCAGGGTGGCTGTGCCTATGTGGAGAGGGGATTTACCCAGGAGTCCTTGGAAAGCATTGCGATCCAGCCCTACACCAGCAAGGGGATTTGGGGAGGGTTCACTGTGCAAAGCTGCCCTGTAGCATTTGTCCTGCAGTGGGTTGCATCAGGAGAGACTTGCCAGCACGTGTTGTCCTTGGCTGGCAAGAGGCAAAGCAACCTCCAGGTAGTTACAGACCTGGAAATCAAATATATGTATGTATTTATCTGTAATTGGCACCTGCCCTGCACCCTCACCCTGCACCTTACCCATTAGAAAACAAAGCACATGGAGCCAAATGGTGTGCCAGTGGCGGTGTGAGGAGCAGGACTGTTGTGCCACACAAATCCAGGTGGAAAGAAGCCACCTCCGATGTGATGCATAAACCTGGCTAGGTTGTCCATGGCAATAAAAGCAACTGCTGTGCTGGGTGGGTTATAAGAGGCCAGCAGCATGCCAGGCCATGCTTCTGGCATTGACAAACTGTTTTAGGCTGGCTGTGATCAGCCGCCAACTGTGTTGGATGAACTCGAGGCATGTTTAAAGTGAGTTAGATCCCAAACTCAGAGGGTGGAGTGGGAGCAGAGGCTAACTGCAAAAAGCATGTGTGATACAGCTCTCCCCTGGGAGAACAGCTGCTTCTCCCATTTCCCATGGCTTTTGCAGAATCAGTAGTTTAAAACAATCCCAGAGGTTTAAACTGCCTTTAGAATGGCCAGGATTATTGATTACCCAGGTGAGGAACGCATGGATTTGCAGGGTCTTCCAGACCTGTCCTGTGTTGAGAAGCAGGTAGTGAAGTGGGAAGCCCATGCTGCAGCCGCTGTGAGTAGCTGAGTGCCAGGCACTATTATGGTAACTGGTGTTCATGTTTCCATCATTTCTTGATGTGTGGGACAGCAGCTGGATGGTTGGTGCCCAGGCCCTGCTATTGAAGACAAATATCACATGCCACACAGTCCCTAACATAATCTCACCCAGCTCCATCACACCCCACTACTCCTAGAGCCTCCTGGCTGGTAGGTAAAAGGTATCCTGTGCTTTCTGGTATAAATATGTTTAGAGGCATCACATTATTTTTGTGCTTCAGTTGCTTTTCCCCTTTGAGATACGCCGATAGGACAGGACCCACTGTCATGCAAGTATGGCCTTGTAGTTCCACAGAATGCCCTTAGCAGCCTCTGTGCTTCCCTTCCACAGATGCTTAGAACCCCTTTTTCAACAGCATGTCTGGTTTCAACCCATTTTTGGTAGATACAGGTCATGGTCCTACTCAAATCATACCTCTGCTGAGGTCTCTCTGGTGTGAAACCCTCTAGCTGCTGTTGGTGCATCTCCTCTGCTAGATGCAACATGGCAGCATAGGGACCCTGCTCACACCTCCCCTTCCTTCCCTGCAAAAAGCTGCCTGCACAGCCACCAGCCTCCCATCTGCCTCCCTCCCTGTCTTTCTGCCAAGGTTTCCCGCTTGTGCCCGGCCCTTCTTGCCTACTCGGGGATGCAGATAATCCCGAGTAGCTGACAGCTGCCCTGCACCCACTGTGCTACCCCTGCGCTGCGGCGACTGCTCCCTCCCTCCAGACCTGGCTGGAGCTGCAGAGCAGCGCCAGGTGACCCCAAGCCCTCTCCCCACCTCCCACCTCTTCCTTGCCCTGCCTTCATGGCCTCACTTGCCACACAGCTATTTCTGTCTGGCTCTCTCACAGCCTTCTTTTAGCATTGTTTACAAACCCAGCAGCTTCATCTCTCCAAGCCGCTAATGCTTTTTCTAGTTCCCCACAGACAATTTTTGACTCAGGTTTTATACTCTTCCCAGCCCTATTCTTTTATTTTTATAGCTGTCCAGGGCATTGCAACAGGCAGAATAACGGCTAGGAGGCTCCTTTCTCTTCCATACACCAACGTCTTCTCTCTAGAATAAACTGAAAAACCCGCTTGTGCGACCTTTTCCCCCTCTCACCCTTTCCCTACAGCAATACAACACCAGCAAGCAGCCCAAATCAGCTCTGCAATGGAGTTGGGGCTTTGCTTTCAGCTGAGAAAAACTTAAGGACTCTGCAAACTGATACTCTTCTGCTTGAATTCAATTTTTAATTAAATTAAATTAATCCTCGAGCTGGGTTTGCCAAGCTGTAACCAAATATATGTACATTAGGTATTGCCCCATTAATTTAGCAATTATTTTTGGTGGCTTTGTATGAAAGATACAGCCTGAAATAGCCACTTGTGTTTAGGAGGAGAGGTGTGTGCTGCAGAAATGAAGGCTTCTGTTTTGGCGCAGGGATGGACTGTAAAGCTGCCCTTTGCCTCTATGTGTGCCAGGGGCTGTGTAACTCCCCTGAAAGCTTTTTTTTGGGGGGAAGGGGCAGGGAGGTTGTTACAGGGGATGGCTGCAGATGATGCGCTTTTCCAGGGGAGCCCGGGCCTGCTGGGGATGTTACCGGGCCACTCCTCACATCCCGTCTGCGGCAGAGCTGTCTCTCGGGAGTGCTGCCAAAGCCGCTGGAGGCAGGAGCTGCCACGTTCCCTTGTGTCTACATCCCTGTGATCGATTTGCTGTATAAAACAAGTGCTGTCATCTGTGTGGAGCAACTAGCAGGTGGTGTCAACAGGCTCTTCACCGACACACACACCTCCATGCACACGTAGTTCAGAGAGGCTCCCATGCCAGGACTCCAGGAGGATGTGGGGATGGATCCCAACCTGGGGCTTAGTTCCTACCTTCGTTTTGTTGGCAGCAACCAAGAGTTTCCCCAGCTCTCCCGCAGCCTCTTCCTCTGTCCCCTTCAGTTGAGGGAAGATTCCTTCAGCTGTATCACATGTGGAGATGAGAGGTAAAGATTTGAAGTCTAGGATGATTAAGGAGTCTCTTTAAATTGTCTCTTAGTATTTCCCTTTCAGCTCCCATTGTATGGGAGGCAACCTACCTCCAGCCTCCCGGGAAGCCTGTCTGATTCATGTGTATTGCAGCAGTAGCAGCTCTGGAGCAGGAGAAAGATAAAAGAAGCCTGATCTAAATTATTCAGAGTAACCCAGACCCATCCACATGCTCAAGATCAGTAATACCCTTTTCACTTGCTATCCCATTTTCATGGTTGCAGCAAAGCCGCCCTTTGTTAGGCTGAGCAGAGCACTGGGGAGGTGATGTGGGGCAGCTCCCTCATGCCCAGGGGACTGCACTGGTGGTCCTCACCATGTGAGGCAGCAGTCTGTCCTTCTCGCTGCTCCTGCTGAACCTCATGAGCCCCTCTGGCAGCTTTTGGGTTCTGCAGGGGTGCCTGTAAGCCCAGGTGGCCGTCAGAGCACTCCTGCTTATGATGGGGTGCCATCCATGGCTGCAAGTGATGTTTGCTATTCAGCAGTATTGCCACTGCTTTCCCAGGCCCATTGCTGGGACATTATGAGGTGCAAGAGGCCCCAGTACCAAAAATATGTCCAGGACACACGGAGTTCACTGCTCCAGGTGGAATGCTTTCCAGGTTTGGCAGAGATAATGCAGTGGATGGGTACTGATTGGTGGCAGTTCAGCCTGGGTAGTGTGTGGAGGATGTTCAATGGTAGGGGAAAGTGTTTGGAGGAGCTGGCAAAGTCTGCCATCACCCTGGGAATGTCATGGACACATCTGGGGGCTCTTTGCTAAAACTGTTGAGCAGTCTGCAAAATGGACATATTCCTGCACTTTGGTCGTGTAGCATCAGTAACATCCAAGAAGACCTTTCTCCTCCTCCTCTCTGACACAGATCTTGTTCCCTTCCTAGCAGCCTGCTATATAGGGTTGTGTTTGGGGGCGTGTGCTCACCCCAGCCCTTCCCTTCATGATCAACATGTGCTGGTGGAAGCATGTTACTCCTTGGGCAATATCTGCTGGGGATCTTGGAATGAACCTTGAGTGAACCTCCTTCCCCATGCCGCCCCATGTCAGTCCGGGGTAGCTCCTGGGCCAGCACTGTCACCTTGCGTTGTCCCCACTGTATGACCTGCCTTCACTTGTCCACAGCCAGCCAAGTGTCTTGACAAACTGGTTGCGCTTTCCAGCTGGTCTTGGGGCACTGAATCTTAGACACTGAAAAAAATACAGATCAGGAGTCAAATTCTTGAGGTGAACAAAACCAGCTATTGAGTTTCATGGCTCTGTCTAGGGTTGTTATTTTTTTTGTTAAATACAAACTATTAATTTATTTATTTTCCTATTGTTTAATGTCTCATCAGACTCTTCCTTCTGTCTGTCCATGAAGGGGTCTGATGCTCTCAGCTCCTGCATGTTGGTAAAATACATGTGGCTAAGCCAGAACCCAGAAGCTGCTGTGATGGGTACTAAAAATACCACTGGTAGTGGAAGGGAGGACATTATTAAAAATAAAACAGTGCAAACCTTCTTAATTAGGTGTTGTTTCTTATAGAAGTTGATCTTCCCTCTAGGCGTGTGAAACCAATTACGCCCTCCCTTTCAACCACCTTATGCTGTTAATGATCTTACTCTTGTAAATGTAAAGCTCTCCCCTACCAATGTAATTAGAAATGTTGGCCTTATTGAAGTTGGACTAAAGCAAACAATGGAGTAAAGTTAGACTAACCGACAGGGAAAAAAACCTAGTTGCAAATTCTTTTAATTTATAAATGGATTTATTAAGTTATACAGCAAATGAGTAGTTTTCTTCCAACCATAGAAAGAAAGGTTATTCAGTGAAATGGCGAGTGTAATGAGTTTTTAAGACTAGTCTTAACCCTAGCTAGGTGATGGCATAAACTCCACTGTTTCACACTGCTCCATGACAGGCTTTGCTCAGATGTCATTAACGATTATTTATTCTCCTCTTTGTCCACCTGCCCTCTCAAACCTTTACGTGGAACAGAGATTGAAGTTGGAAGGCACAGAGAAGGTATACATAAGTAATTGTGGTATAGCAGCCTGTGCCAAGTGGAAGTATTTTATTTCCTTTTGAGTGTCATTGTTCTGTTTTTCTGAGCATTTAGGCAATATGTTGCCAATTTTTCCTCTAGCCCTCCCTCCCTCCAATCTCATTTTACTATGGAATAAAATGATATTAAACAAACTGACTGTCAGAGAGCTGAATAATCTTGCATTGTAATACACTGACTCAGAGTCCTGGATCAATGGGCTTGAATTGCTGTTAAAAGCCGTATGAAAGGGAAAGCAAAGTCTTTTGCTGTAAGCTGTGTCAAAAGGTGGAGGAGCAGAGGGACGGATGGAGGCTTAGCCAACAGTTTTTGTGCTAAACTGGATCAATTTTAAAGGTTTCCTCTGTAGATGCCTGCCGGAGGGCTTTTATAGTTCAGAAATGTCAGCACAATTGTGCAGATTGCAGCATTTGGCAACAGCAACACTTCCACCCCAAACCTGATACTAGCACTGGGCCCCACGTGTGTCATGCAGGCATCCTGTGTAGGTGCCCAGGAAGGCTGTGGCAGAGGGAGAAGTTGGCCTTCCTAGGCATCCACCTCAAAAATAGCATGTCAAGGAGATGTTAGAAGAATGTGTCCTAGTGAAAGCTGCTCTGCTGTGTGGGGCTGGTCTGAGGAGCCAGAGAGATTGGAACTGGCCAGAGGTTGATAGTGGATGTGTCTTTCTGGGATCGAGGATGGGTTTGCCAAACCAGATGAGCAGCCAGCAGGGAGATCTCTGTGTTGTGCATGTTGCTGTATAGTGCAAGCTGGCTCTGAGTGCTGAACCCTGAGGGGTATGAAATCAAGTACCACAGACTTTTCAGGTGAGAGGTGCCCAGTGTCAAACATCATCACGGAAAGGTGGAATCATGAGGTTTTGGTTCAAGTGGTGAGAACCTAGTTTAAGGCAGTACTTCTGCAGCTGGTTCAGTGCAACTGGTCTTAATGACTTCTAATACTCGTGTTGAAAGTTAAGTAGGAGGGTAATGGTGTCTGCATGCTGTATTAAATAGCACACAGTGTTTCTTTTCCCCCTTTGGTGGTTATTAGTCCTACCAGAGAGAAAGAATGAAGTGCTTTGAGGTACTGACTGAACATAATAAACTTGAAAATGTCAAAAGACAAAGTAGAAATATCATGTGGATTTTGACAAACCTGCACTGTTTTGTGCAGGAAAAATAATAGTGATATCTTAATGTTGCTCACTGGAGAGAGAAGTTATACCAAAAATACATTTCCTAAGGAAGTTTATGCTCATGCTTTAAGAAAACAACCTTAATGAACCCAAGATGGAGATGCCACCCTCAAAGTAAATGCCATTCAGTCTCAATAGGATGGATGTAGCCAAATGGTCCAAGAACTTGAATGGTGGCCAGAGCCTGATGTCACCACTCATTCTGATTTCTGATGTTTTGGGATTTATTCAGATCCTGAAGTGCCAGAAAAGAAGCTGTAAAATGTTATAAATTGTTTTATAATTCTGGATAATTATGGTGATGGTGGAAGTATCTGCATCTTGCTGCAGGGAACAACCTGTGTAACACCAACAAGGAAATGCACCAACACCTATGGCTACCTTGCAGGCATATTGCTGCCTCAAAGCAAGGAAGCTTGAGATATGGAACATCATTCCTTTAAATCCTTTTCATACCAGCATCGCTGATTTATACATAGAAGGACCCCTCCTGCCTTGAGTCTGGAAGGGAGCTTCTGAAAACGACCTCCCAGCTCTGTACTCACCAGCTTCCCCTCCAGAAAGGGCCAAAGGGCAGAGGGGAGTTAAAGGGATGATGAGGCATGTGTTGTATTGCTTCTGTAAAACCAAAGCAACAACCCCGTGTAATGCATACCTCAGGGATAATAATCCTTCTAACGTGTGGTGAAGGCTTAAGAAAGGAAAATCCATTGTGAATATCAGGGAATTCATGGCTGTCTCTGCAAAAGCATGGGGTGACCTCTTTGGGAAGCAGAAGACATTACTGGTTTCCTTTCAAACCCACTGAGTGATCAACTAGAAGAAAATACATCTGCTGTAAGGAGCTGTTTTGCTTTGATATGGGTGTGGAAAACCCAACCTAACAGGTCTTGCAGATTGCTGTTGTTTTTAAAATACTATTTTAAGTTTCTTTGGAGTCTGGTGAATTTTTAGGTAAAAGGGAGAAGAAAGGAAGTGTACTCTGCAGATGGGTTACCCTCCTGCTTGCTGAGCCAATGAGTTCAATGCAGAACATCCCTGCTGCTGTGGCAGTCGGTCTTTGCAGCCTGGTTATGTGAACATGTTTATGTTTCATCTGCTCTGCAACCTCAGTTATCTGCAGGTTGTTTGGAAAAGGTTCTTGTAGTTGAAAGCACAGATGATGATTAAGGAAAAAGAAAAGACAACTGCAAACCTCTGTCCTCTCTGCATTTCCGTCCCATTCATGGGATGTTCCATGAGCAGGTGGTACCTTGTCTAAAATGAGGAAACCTATTAATAGCCGTTGTATGAATCCCTGTGGAAGGGCACTGCAAAAAGGGATGGGACGAATTACAGTTTTCAATAATTGTCAGATGTGCAAGCAGAGAGAAATGAGAGGAAAATATTTGCAAATATTTATGCTGTGTTAAAACTATTGTAGAGAGCAGAGACTGCTGCTCAGTTTAAACCTAAAACATTTTTGTTGGCATTTGTTGCAGTCACAGTTATCTGACTAGTGCCTGGGTATCCTCCTTCTCTGCTCCTCTCTCTGTTTGTTTCCTGAAAATGCTGATATTTGTAATTGAGGCCAGGTGAGGTCCATCAATTTAGCAAATGGTGAGCTGATCCCAGCCATGCTGTCAATTAGCTCTGGTGTCTGGCATCAGCGTGGCCGGAGGTTATGGCAGTGGTGCCTAGTAATGACGGCGGATGCTGAAACACGCTCCCTTGTCAGCTAATCATTTCAGTGCCAAAGTAATCATTTGATCTCGGCAGAACAGCTGGTTTTAAACTACAGATTATCCACCACTTCATCTCCTCACTTAGTTGCGGAGCTGATTTGTTTCAGCTATAGATCAATTATACTCCCAAAACAACACTCAGTTCATTGGTATCATGTGAAATGAAGATAAAATGGGTTCAGGCGCTAACGATAAATCTTCCATTACAGACCCTCTGTCCCTGCACATAAATACCCATCACCCGGGAGTGAGTATTCATTCATTCCTGGAGCGAGTCGTGCTCATTTCATTAGGATACAATGAATTATTTTAGCAGAACAATGCATATATAAGAAAAAAATGCAGTTAAAAGGTCATTTATTTCTTGCACTGTCTGTAAGCGTCCCTCGTCGGGTGACGCCAGAATCACTCAAACTGATCAAATGTAAAATCAAATACATATGGTTAGAGCCTGTCGGGAAGCCTTGTGTGCAAGGAAATCCACTCATTGTAAAGTAAGCTTTTTTTGTGTGATCCTTTTCCTTGACATTATTATGGCCTTTTGACCAAAAATTTCTCTATTACTTGCCAGTAAAACTGAGAAATTTTGCTTCATTTGCAATGAAGCCCCCTTACCTTGCAAATTGATCTGGTGTGTGCTCAGCCAATGCACACCTAGACTACACTGATGACACGGCTAAGTCCCCAAATCATGAAATAATGGCATCGCTACAGGTGTTCCTAGTAGGCAAGACAGCATTTCCTTGGGCAGAGTAGATCCAGCACATTTAAATCTATACCAACATCAATATGCTTTCATCTTTCACAGCAGCACTGCCGTTGCCTGCTTTGGGATTGATTCAGCTTGTGTCGGTGGACGTGTAGCTGAGCAGTGTGGGACTAAATAGGGCTGGAAGTATTCAAAAAGCAAATTTTCGTAAAATCTTAAAATATCATTTTGCTTTGGCTTTGTAATTCTGGTGTTTGACCAAAATGTGTTGTCTTTATTTAATAGAAGAGGTAATATGATTTTTCCTTAATGTGTTGCAGCCATGCAGATATTACATGCCTGTTACCATTGGAAAATTCCCCAGTTCTTCCTGTTGCAAGCATTCAACCCCCTGCGCTCATCGTGTTCTCTGGTATTCCTGAGATGGAGTAAGATGCTTATTTAGCATCAATGGGAAATACTGGGATTATGGCATTTACCTCAATATTATGATTTCAGTACACAGAAGTTTAAAGTGTGTGGTTCCTGGTGAGAGTGGGTGCTTTTCTGTGTACTCGGCTCTGTGCTTTTGGGCACCTTTTCCTTCTCCAGCTTCCATTAGAAACATGCTGCTTGGGAAAATTGTGTGAGGAAGCCCAGGGGTGCTGTTGGGAACAAAGAGGTGCGTCAGGCATATGGGGTCTGTCTTCCATCAATGGGACTGCTGTGTCCTGCAACGCAGGCACCAGCACAACAGGGGCTGGATGGAGAGTGAATGGCTTGAGGCAGGTAAAATCCCCTTTCATCCAATTGTTTTGCACCTGGTTTGATGGTTTTTATATTGTCTCTTGTTAGATTTCCATCACAAGAGCACAAGATAGATGATTTGCCCGGTAGAGATCCCGCTGGGGATTCATTGCCCATGCCTGCATGCTTTTGTGCACCAGGGAGGAGTAAACGACCCGCAGGTGTACTTATTTTCTGAAAAAGGATTTTTCAGATGTCATTGTGTTGGTTTAAGCCCTGCCAGGAGTGGAGACCACGTTGCCATTGTCCCTCCCCCACCCTCGGACACAAGTAGGGCACAAACCCCTGGTTAAAATAAGAAGAAATTTAATACAACAGTGTAAGAAGCAATCTGAACAAGAACAGTAGCAATGATAACAAAGATAAACAGTAATAACAGTAAACAAGACAAAAGATATACAGAGAAATACCGCAATGGTTACGGACAGCCCGCCGTGTGCTTCCGGGCACCAAAGCCACAAAGAGAAGCTTCTCGCTGCCTCTCAAGACCTGACCTCAGCATGGTATGAATAACCCAGCTGGCTATCCCTTCCCCCTCTCTGCTGGGGAAACTTAACCCTATCCTAGCTGAACCAAGACAGTCATTTAGAGCAACCTGTGTTAGGAAGTTTTCCGTCTCTCCTTAGAGCAGTGGGAGAGGACAACACTGTAAGGGTGGTTTCTAATGCCCCACGGTGGGGCGTATGGAGCATCTGTTTCCATGAGACCATATCGGCACTCGTAAGTCCTGGGGCAGGTGTCCTCAACTCAATTGGCCTGATGATATGAATGCAAAAAGTTCAGCACTGAATGGAAACCATTGCAATTATAAGATAATTTGTGAACACTTGCACAAATATGTCTGAGCCAGCTAAGGCTGCAGCCAGGAGTTATAAAATTCCTGTTTATTTAAATTACTTTGAATAGAGTTCACACACTCCTTGAGATCTCAGTTTAAAAAGAAATAATTTTGATTGCAATTCTGCACCTCAGCTCCTCCCATACCAGGTCACCTTTCTCCAAACCTGTGTTCAGATTGTGAGATTAGTCCCAGTTTTTGCTGCTTTTTAAGTTTTAGTTGTTTGTTACAGCCCTTGCTGAACTGCTATTCCTGAAGTGCTGGGTTTTAACTCTGACCCCTGGAAGGAAATTACGTATCCTTTTATGTCTAATAAGGGCTGAAATTTTGTTAGGTGAAGCAACTTGCAGTTTTAAAATGTCTACTGCCTGTAACTATTCCTAGAACTATGAGGAGCCCAAACACTACAGCTCCTTAAGCAATTTTGAATTATTTTTTTTTTCTTCCATGAAATTTTAATGCTGCATCATGCCGTGAATTCATACTGGATGCAAATATTTATCAGATCTTCTTCAGAGAGCGTCCACTGGATGTTAATTTGCCAGAAGGATGAATCCCGTTGTGTCTGATTAGCAGGGACTTCTCGGAAGCAAAATAAGGAGGCCTTCGTCTGGGCTTTTGGGAAAGCTCCCAGTAAAGGCTCCTCTTGTTTTCTTTAAACATCTTCAGCTCCATCCTCCAAAGGCATCTCAGAGTGCCCCTCTGGGGCTCTCACAAAACAAAAAGGTTTCTTGTTTGATAGCACTTTTAAGAGGCAATGATTTTTCTTAGCCTTTGCTTAACTGGTGGGTAATCGGCCATCATCTCGTTCAATACAAGTTTTTGGTTTTATTTGTTTATTTTTTAATTGAGCTAAATGCCTCATCTGCTTTCCTGCTGCCTCTGATCTCTGCTGGAGAGAGCAAATCTTAGCAGCCTGGAACATCACACGCTTCTCTGATGGCTTTCGATTCCCATATGCTCTGGTTCAGTAATGGTTTTGGCTGATCACTGTGACAGCAAAACACCTTTTTTATTTAAGCTACAGCTTTCTAGAAATATGTCTTTGGGCTTAATCAACATAACCTTCAGCGGTTCTTTGAAACCCAGGATCTAAAAGCCATGAATGTCAGAAACACTTTATGGCTTGTGGGAGTCTTTAGCGCTTCTGACAGATAAAAGTGGAGGAGGAAGCCATCAAAAAATACACCAAATACAGACTGGAAGGGGATTTTTGCTGGTAGCTGACAGTTGGGCCCCTGCATTGGAAAGGACAGACTACCGAAAGTAAAACTTATGACTAAGAAACCAAAGGGTAATGTAGCGCTGAGTGTAACGTGGTGAGGGGCCGGTTGGGTTTTATACAGTATATGCTCCGGAAGCCGTCTATGTGCACTGAGCTTAGGCACCCTTTGCTGGCAGAAACAGTTCTCTGATGAAAGGTCTTTCGGACGTGAGAGCTTTCGGTTTATTATTAGAATAGTAGTGGCGTTGTTATTTTTAAGAAGAGGAGAAAATGAGAATAAATTACAGTAAAATGTCAGCAACTGCTGAAAATAGAGGAGTCGCAACAGTGTCTGGCATTTTTGCAGCCAGGCAAGCACACGCAGCAGGAATAGTTCCAGTGTGCGATTTCCATTGGCTTCAATTACTACCTTCACCTGTTTTAAAATATTTAAATTTTAATGTTTAATTTTGGATGGCGCTGAATATAACAAGAATCAAAATATTAAAATTCACATTAAACTATCGGTTGCAGCAAGCGTGTATCAATAATGTAAGCAGGATGAGATTGAATGGCCACAGTCTTCCAGGAAATCTTTTCCATTTCTCTTGTGTTCCCTGTCTAGACAAGATTTATTAAACAATCCTCTGAAGGGATTGTCCTTCTCCGCTACCTTTTATTATTGGTGGGAGCCAATTTGAGGCTCACTCTGTTGTGCAAAGGGCCAGTTCCCTTGTGTGATTGATGAGCCGGATGGGAAGTGATTAGACTTTTACAAGCCCACTCTGCTTGGAACAATACTACCAGGAAAAAAAAAAAAAGGATATTCTTTAAATTTCAGATTCATTGCCTATTATTTCCAAGCTTCAGTTTCTCTTTCCTCCTCTTTGACATCTCTTCATTTTTCTGGCTTACTTCACAAGATAAGGAGAGAGTGGAAGAGCTGCCTGGTGCAGCCGTTAGAGGTAACTGTAGGAGGAAAAGCTGCCAGCTGTTGTGGGCAGTCTTGCTTTTTTACTTTATTGTTGTTATTTTTTTATAAAGACTGATTGTTATTTGCTCTTGATACACTTCTTCAGAGGTCTGCCTTCTTCAAAGACAGGCCATAAACTGGGCAAGCTGTGGAACAAGACTGGTAGGTAGGAACAGTTGGACAGGTGGGACATCCATGCTGTTTCCCTAAATACAAGTCAGGACAAACCTCAGTCCCCTATATTGGGGCTGTTAGTGCGAAACCCTTTTGCACTCTGACAAAGATCATTTACAGGATCTCTCCATGGTTTGCATGCAATGATGGCTGAACAGAGACTTTTCTCCCAGGGATCCCAGCAAACCCAGTATCTGACTGTGTGTAACAGGCATCTTTGCTCCTGCTTGTGACTGGCGTCTAGAAAGCCTTTTTAGAGACAGAAATCCAGGTCTCCCCATCTTGTTCTGGCTCGCACACAAGCCACCAATTTGCCTTTAGCACACAGTTGTTTCATCTTATGTTAAGACTTATGCTCTTTCTCCTCTTCTGGGTGCCTGTCATCATCCTTGCCTCTAAGATTCCTAATTTAATTCTTCTTGTTTCTATTCAGGTGTTTCCACCTTATTTATTTTTTTTAAGTTTTCCTCAGGAGACCTCTAAAACTTATTCACTAGAGCAATGGCAAATTGAAACCAGGCAGTTGTTTTTCTTTAGTACCTCTGAGGACCACTGATGCAGGCTGAAACACATACACTATATAGCAATCAGCTATTATAGTGAACAGGGGAACCCTATTCCCCTGGTAAAAGTCAAATGAATTATGCCATTTTAGCTTTAAAACTAAGCTCTTTATGCACACATCAGAGCCTTGGGGGACTGTCCCCTGTCAGGGCTCTTAGCTGAAAGTCATCACTGAGGTGATACTGAGCCCAGCACCTTTGGGGAAAAACACGCTGGAGAGATGAGTATGAACACTTCTGCTCACATCTTCGTGGCATCTCTGTGATGTGGTTTAATCTTGTTAAGCTGCAGCAAAGCTTGAGGTGTGGGTACTTTTTTGGTGACACTGAAAGGATGTTTCATCAGTATTTGTCCTGCAGTAGATAATAAAGCTTTTCCAATAAGGAAGAAAAGATAATGGGTGATGTTTTATAAATGAGAGACCTAATAGTGACAGCAGTCACCTGGGTAAGAGGGGTGGGAAAGGAGGATTTGTGATCAAGAGAAGCAAACTTCTGTAAAAGCCAGAGCCTTGCAAACATCTGGCACTTCAGCTTCGTGACTGAAATGGGAAAGAATTAGAAAAGTAATTTGGGGCTGACCCCAGTGAGATATATCTTCTTTTTTTTTTTTTTTTTTTTTTTTTTTTTTAATCAAAACAAAAATACTGGGAAATGTTGCTTTCTAACAATTCTTTTTGTTGAGCTCAAAGTTCTTAATTTCTGTTAAAGAATACGTGCTGATAAACTACAAAGCAATGAGCGCCTTGATTTTTAAAGTGTAGTTTTTTATTCCCCTTTCCAGCTGGAGCTATTTGCCACATTCAAGATTAATATTCAGTTTATTTTGATCAACCAAAAATTGATCTTTTTTTCCCCCGTGCTGATATGTTTATACTTGGAAAACTTTCTCTAAACTAATAAGGATAGATTTTTTTTTTTTTCAAGAAATCAAATCTGCCTTCTTTTTGCTGGGTTAAAATTTGATGGAAACAAGTTATTCATAAAAATGCAGGTCAGTTTTTGTTGTAATAAAAAGAGCTCTTGCCTCCATAAGAAATATAATAAATGAAACGAAATGAAGATCACAGATGTTGAATTAAAATTAGTAAATGTGTGTATCATTGAACTTTATTGAAATTATTGTAAGTGGTGCTGTTACATTGTTTAGTTATGTACAATTAGCCCAGGAATTGCAAAGTCCCTGCCGGAGCCTTTTCTCTTAGATTTACAATAGGTCATGGCAGAGTATTTTTCTCATTACTGTCATGGAGGTGCTAATTGAACTGGATCCGATCTCCCACATTGACTAGTTTTATCCGTATAAGAATAATTTATTTACATACAAATAGTTTTTCTTTGCCGTATTTAACTGGAGCCTGGAGCAGGTATAGAAGAGATGGCAGAATTTATAGTCCATTAAAGCATTTTCCATCAAGTGTCATCTGTGAAAACTGTTTTGGGCACATAAAGCAGGAACAAGATAAATGTAGTTTGGTAAATCTTGAAAGTACTTTTCTTCTGGCCCACAGCCAGCCAGCACAGCGAAGCGCTGGGGAGTTGTGCAAAAGAAGTCGGCAACATTAGGGTTTGTTTTTACATGCATACATATATATGTATATACATGTATATATACACACATTGAGAATCCTTTGCCGGAAAACCTGGGAGCTGCACTGTTTTGTTTCTGCTTTCAGAAGGTTTGATGGTTTCTCTTGGAGAGCTGAGAAAGAGCTGGGAGCCACGGAGCATAGCAGAGAG
Organism: Athene cunicularia; assembly: GCF_003259725.1. NCBI lineage: Eukaryota > Metazoa > Chordata > Aves > Strigiformes > Strigidae > Athene > Athene cunicularia. The sequence goes on along the minus strand of NW_020799107.1, from coordinate 7,613,387 downwards.
GTGTTGCTTTGCTAGATGCGCCTGCGGGCACAAAGGCACGCGGTGTGTCTGGCCCTTGCAAGGCTGAACTGACACTGTGAAGTCACCCACGCAGGAAAGGTGGCAGAAAGCATGGGAGAAAGTTGGGGACGAAATCCCCCAGATGCCAGAGAAGAATCCAGTCCTTGCAAAGACTGGTGTACTGAAATGGTGGATCCAAGGATTTTGCCTGTTAGGCATTTCAGAGCATTTGAGGGTTTCTTTATATTGATCATCCAAGCTAAACCCGCTCAATAATAAGGTAAATAATTTATTTGCTGACACTTTTCCCAGCCTGCTCTGTATGCACCTCACATAGATAAGACATGAAAGCTGAACGTGTGCTTCCTGAAGGTTAGCGTTGCAGGCAGGAAGGGCAGCAAGAAGCAAACACAAAGTTCAGCTGAAGCTTTTCCTGTGAGCTTGGCTGCCTCAGGCATGTGCCAAGGAGAGGAGGATGGATTTGCTGCAGAGCCTGGAGAAAACTTTGAGTGTCGGAGAGGCCTGTTAGGGTAAGAGGTGTGTGCATGGTGCTGTGTGGGGGTACCAGCTTGTGCCTGGACATGGCAGCTCTCTGTTGTGTTTGAGCTTGAATGAGATGGGACTTCAGGTTTTAGAAAAGGTCAAACCACTTGAAGTCTTTCTTTTTCTGTCTGTAAACACAAACTCAGCACAATTTAACACGTGCATGCTGTACCCATGGAGGTCAATAGATATAGGGTGCAACTGCCTCAACTCTCTGGACTAGGAGATCCTTTTGCATCAGCTCTCTTATACCCCTTCCACCATGCTCCTAAAACACCAGGCATTGCATCAGATGGAGAACAGCACACCAAAACTCACATCAGTGGTTCCTGGCGGGCACGATATCTGTGGGTGTAGTGGAGCTGTCTCAGCAAACGCTGCCAGATGTGTGCAAGTTTATTTAAAACTGTTTCCATCAGCAGAGGAGTACATTATTTATGATTCCATTTTCCTCTCTGTTTGGAGAGCATTTATCAAATCAATCAGAGAATTCATTAGGTAATTATTATTTTTTTATTATTTGCCTAGGCCTTGGTGTATTTACCCCACACAAACACAAAACTCACTCAAAATGGGATCAGGAGCTTGAAATATCCATTTTCCTTCCTGTAGTGCAGAGGCTGAGCCTGAGAATAGCTCTGTAGTGTGACAGCTAGCAATGAAGTGATATATAAGAAGTGACGGGACACTGTTGAGTGTCATTTGTCACTGTGGCCTGAACGAGATAGCCTCTGCTCTGTGCTGGTGGATGGCCAGAGATGATTCGTGCCCCATTTCACATGTGTGTAAGTGAGTCACCAAGAAATTATAAGTCAACACACATGAAAGGCCCACCAGCTTGCTCCTGTTTCTCAGGGTCCTCTGCGTCTTTGTTAGCATCCTATCCCACATGGCATCCGGTCCCACCTCTACCATCTTCTGGTGGTGGCTGTGGTTGGAGCTTCCCAGGGCAATACCAACCACCATTCCTCTGCTCTTTCCTCAAAAAGAGGTTTGTGGTTTTTTGTTCAGACTGGCTCCTTGGGTGATTTTGACAAGGACAGCCCAGTGGTTGGTGGCCTGGCTGGCCACTGGCCTTGGGGATCAGGAGCAGTTGGGACAGTGCTACTTCTGCACCACGTTTGCCACGGTGGCTGTGCCTCTGTGCTTTCAGATCCCACATCAGCATGTGGTTTCTGTAGTTTGGGATTTGCCGCTCCCTGATCTGTGGTGACAGGGAGAAAAAAGGGTTCCTGCACCGTGAGGTTGTTTTGGGTGCACAGGGAGCCCCCCAGTGAATGGGGCCACCAAAACATGGTGGTGCTTATTTCCCAGAGCAGGGGAGCTCCTGGGCCAGACCCTGTGATTGGATGAGAGCGGGTGAGATGAGGGGATAGGGAGATTACAGTAGCGCTGCGTCAGGTTGACTTAAACTGCCGTGCAAAAACCAACAGTTCCAGATGTACTTCAAGAGCATCCCAAGGTGAGGGGCCAGGGCGGGTTTGGTTTTTTTTCAAGACGCTGACCCATGCAGGCTAAGGGGCTTGCTGGGAAGACGACACTGCAGCTGTCTGCGTGACCCCTATACCCTGCCTTACCTACTTTATGGGGTTTATTTTCAAGTAAATGTTGGGTTTCGTTCTTACCAGCTGCTTGCGGTGCCTGAGGCATCCCTATCGCGCTGTTAATGAGAAAGCTTTGTGGTGTGGTTTTTCTCCAGGTGACCCAGCTATTCTGAAAAGTACTAAGGGCCACTGAACAGAAATGTATAATGTATAATTAATGCAATAATTGTATAATTTTATTCCCCTTTTCATCAAAGTTGCTGTACACAGTGCATGTATTAAATATGACTACAATGCTGTTTCCCAAGACAACTGCTGAAGATGAGTTAGGAAGACTAACTAATAGGCTATTCCAGTTAAACATTTTCTTTGCAAAATAAATACAGGCTGGGTTGTGAATAAGAATGAGATTAGCTGAAGTCATTAATTAGTGTGTGACTTTTAAAAAGAAAGCTGTAAATGGAATAATTCACCACATACTGAATCTTAATTTTCTTCACTGTGAAATACTTTTCATTTTTTGTTGTTTACTCTCTGTTGTTGTTAAAAGCTTGTCGTAAGTTCGGAACTTCTTTTTTGGTGAGTCCCTCCTGGATTTTTTAGCTTATCTCTTTTGTTCCCCTGTCACCTGTCATCCTGCTCCTGGGTTTTGGACAGACACAATATTATAATTGTGCCCAAACCATCTTTGCCTTTCTCCAGCCTCATCCCTTTCAGAGTTTCCCATTGCCTTAGGGTTCAGCTTGGTGACTGGAGCTCAGTGCACAAGGCAGCTAGCTTTGACCTGGAGCTATCCAATAAATTAGAGAAAGATTGCAGTGCTGGAGGTCTCTGAAGCAAGGAGAGCTCAGTATCGCCACTGATTTTCTGTTAGTGTGTGAGCATCACTGGTGTGCACCGTATCGTAGCATCTGTTGTCATAAGTCCTGACAGAGATCTGGAGACCTGAAATCCTAAAATAAGGCACAGAAAAGCACATGGGTCCTTTGTGTTAGCCTGTTGGCCTTGTGTTTGTGCGTGTTTGTTTTCTTCAAGTAGTCCAGTTTGACAGCTGTTAAAATACATGTTGTAGGAAGATTAAAATGATCCTTTACAATGGACCAAGGGGGTTAATCTGAAGTTAAAAAAGAAAACCTTGGAGAGGTTGTTTCAGAAACAAATTCAGAAACAGAAAATTGGATGGTTTAGTCTCATAGCTTTTTCCTAAAGCTTGGAGCAATTTGTTTGAACACTGATTTTGACATTAATTTTTCTACTGGATTTTTTTTTTTTTCCAGTGGCTTAATTTCCATTCCTTGTCTGGTGTGCCTGTTAATTTTGCACGCTATCACAAGCCTAATTCTTCTCTGTTTCAAATGAATATCATATAAATTAATTGCCATATGATTACCATGTAATTACATTGTGACTCATGACAGTTTAGACAAAGTATCATAGCTACATTTTAAGAAATGATAAATGTTTGACTAATGTGTCAGAAAAATGTAAATATATTGTGATTATTGTGGCACTTTTAAAAACATTAATTCTCTCCCTAGTTTCTGTAAGCTGTCAGTCATGCTGTGGCAAAGAGCAGTCAATCTGAGCACCTAAATTTATCCATGTTTAGGCAACATTTAGCATTTGAGAAGGCTTTTGCAGCAAGGGCCAGGGAGGATGTAGGTGGCCTGAGTTGTACCACAGTATCATGCATGACGCTCTTGAGAGACTTGTATCTTCTAAGCTGCTTATTTAATAAGTTTATCCTGTTACACACTTCTAGCTACTTTTTGCTGTATTTCACAGCATGCACACAATTTTATTCCAGCTCAGCATCAGGGGCTATCAGTTACTTTTTACTATTTGGGGGCTTTCCGAGCCTGCCTTGTCTGCTTGCAGGGGCGGCTCTGCTGCCCAGGACCTCGATGCTGGCTGTGGGACTGGATGTGCAGTTGCTATTAGCTATCTCAGCCATTTTGTCTCTGTGTGTTTCCCTGCCTCTTGCTCTCTGCTGTTATCCAGAGCTACAGAAAAAAATAGCTAATTAGTGTTTAAGCATGCACCTTTGTCTGTGGTGAGGCGCTAATTGGAAACTAAGCCCAGCATTTCACCTGCAGAGGGTCACCCTGGGGGCTGGCAGTGGGAAGGTACATTGCTGCCATGGGGTGTTGGTATGGAAAAGGATGAAACAATCTACAGCTGTGGCTATTGAGTGGCTGTGGAGCAAAAGTGAATGCTGTGAGCGGTCCAGCTGCTGATGCTCACAAAGGCTCCGGTAAAAAGAAGCTTTGCCTGTCCAGCGCTGGTGATGTCTTCTGACACTGATCTGTGGGAAAATCAACCTGCTCTATTAACGATCAGTAAGTGAAGTTCTATCTTCGGCTGAAAATTAGGAGTGGTTTTCCTCATATTAACTAAGTTGCTATTCAGTATGTCTTGTGGTCAGTATAGGCAGTGACGAACGTTCATAACAGCTGCCATGAGGGGTCAGATTCCTGTTGATGGTAAAAACACATTTAGCATGGAATTGCTTAAAATACCATCTTTAGTTTCAACTACTCTGAGCTCTGTACACGTATTAGGAAACAGAACAGCCATGCCAAGAAAGTCTCTGAAAGCCACGGAACGGATGTTTGGTTTCAATTATGAATACTTTCACCACTGATCTTGTCTTATCACTTAGAGTGAAGTGTCCTTAGCAAGACAGCGAGATTACAAAAGAGCACTTCACTGTTATTCAGCTTTCTTCTGTGCTTGTATGTCACCACCGTACAAGAAAGTCAGGATACAGTGCAGTTATCTAGACCTACAGCAATGCAGAGAGCTTTTTGTCCGAGCCGGTGCCAGCACACTGATGCAGGGATTCGGACTGGGACATCTCAAGGGCTTACCTCGTCCTCTTCTGCATGCTAGTGGCTGCTGCTCTGCAGTAGGTCCTACCTTTGCAGCATGCCCCTATGCTACTTGAGGTGCTTGCCAATGATTTAAAGGACTTTCTGAGCAATTTCAGAGTGGGACAGATCTGGTTATAGGTCCTGCCTTGATACTTTGCTCTAGGGATTTATTTTTGTCTGCATTAGCAGGCCAATTGCTGCTGCTTTCTCAACCAAATTAAGCAGCCATCACTTGCAGTGATTCACTGAACTGATCCAATGTCCTCTGCTCATTTAAGGTCCTGATGCAAGACTAGTAGGAGTTGACAGCAAATAAACAGGCAAATCTAGAGAAAGGAAAAAAAAAAAAAAAGTAAACTGTGGTGTTTATGAGAAGGGAGAAGGATAAGGGAAAGTTTTTAGTGAATTTACAAGATGGAAATGATCAGCCCCATGACGTAGAAACCCCCTTCTTGATGGTGAGTGACAACTGAGTCACACATCTGCCTCTGATGGGCTTTAAAAGGGAGGGACCATAGCTAGCCAGGTTGTAGGCATTTCTGAGCCACCAATTTACAGCTCTCCAGCTGGAAACCGGTGTCCCAATGCCCTATAAAGCCACCTCTAGAGAACTTGTTTCCAATCTGTAGCCATAGTAAAAATAAAATCAGGTTGCCCTGCTTCTGGGAGGTGTGAACTTCAAAAGCCTGCACAGAGCTTGTTTAAATATTAAGTGTTGAACATGGACAGTTTCTTTCCTCTTCCTCCTTGCTCTCCTTTTATTAACTGAGAAAAGTGGGGAAGAAAATAAATAGAAAGACTTGGTTAATGCAATGTGTGACATTAGAAATTGCCTTAATAATGAAATGCATGATTAGACCAATTAGAGAGGTAGGGGAAAATGTTGTTTGTGTAGGTAGTGCATGCTTAGCATACACAGCCCTTAAGGAGACTGATAACCATCGGGGAGTCAAGAAAAGAATTGTGTGTTTCCATGGCTCCAGACTCTGGTTTGATGGCATTTGCCGTGGCCAAAGGCAGGTCATCTTTGTTGTCCTGATTTTAATTTGTGCTAAGATTGCTAATTCTCTTCTCTCTTACACTGTCCTCATTGTAAATCTATTGTTTCATCCATTTCTCCCTCCTTGCATTTTGCCTTGCTGTTTCCTCTCTGCTCCCTCCCCAGAGACGTGGCAGCATAGCCTTCAAACACCGGCTCAGGTTGGTCTCAAAATCTCAGTTCGCTTTCCAGAGATGTGGTAGCTTTGCTCAAACGTAGCTATTGTGCCAGCTGCCAGGTGAAGTCAGCAGGGCAGCTCCTCAGCCAGCTTGGGTGAGCACAGCCCTCTGGTTTTCCCCAAAGCACATGGATTTGCCGTGGCTGATCATCTGTGGGCTCTGCTCCTCCCAGGTTCGTGAAAGGTGAAAATTTAGATCATCTTTGCTGTGTGATACATAATGGGCGAAAGCTCTACTTGCAATCCGGTGATGCATTACCTTTCCTCGGCCACCATTCCCACATTGAAATTTTTATACTCTCAGATATTTTTAAGATGTACGGTAATGCATGGTTTCTGGCATTAGTGCCAAGTGTCTTGAAGATATTTCATTTAGATAAATTATCAGCTAGATATGGATAAGTAAGGAGAAATAAATCACAGAAAATCAGCTGTTTCAGCCAAACGGGTCCTCTCACATCTACAATATAGTGCAAAGGAAAAATCTGTTTTCTTCTGTGTGTAGGTTTTTTTTTGTTGTTGTTTGTTTTTTTGTGTGGTTTTTTTTTAATTAAGCGAGGTGGTGCTAAGGCATAGTAAAAAGCACAGGCCCAACAGTGTGTTTAATTACAGTTTTGTGAGCGAAGTTTTAAATACTTTTTTTTAATCTATACCTTTAAGAAAAGATATTGCTGTATCAGTGAGTAGACTGAAAAAGAGCAGTTTCTAAGGATTGCCAGTCTTGCCTGCTAAATGTGGTGTATGACTTCCAGAAGATTTAGACCATATCCTGTGGTTGGTGCCACTGATACGTGATCACAGCCATGTGTGCCTGAGGTATGTACAGCAATTGTTTGCCTGGCAAAGCAATACTAAGAGAATATTTATGTGCTGGTGGAATCCTGCTGGAAAACAGTGTATCTATCCAATCCCTGTAGGATCATCCGTCTCAGCAAATCACTCCTCAAGTCATCACGTACCAGAAACTTGAGAACTGCTGATCTGCACCTAGGGGAGTTTTATCCTTCCTGTCCTGCTGCACCGAATGTGTTTGATGCCACTGGTCAGTGTGGATCCTCTCCAGAGAGGGGCTCCTCTGTTTTGCCTTGAAAGTTCTTCCCCTTCTTTCCCCTGGATCACATGCTGGGAGTCCCTTTTCTGGGGTGCCATGTGCACAGCTCAGGAGGCTGTTGCCATTCCAGTTAGATTTTTCTGTTTTTTTCCATGAAGTAGTGAATTAGGGATATTTTAAACTTCTGTTGTTGTTAGGAAGTGCTGGTTCTGTCTGGTCAGCATCTTTCACACAAACTTGTCAATATGGGCTGGGGATTTTGTGTCAGTGCAAACTGAATACTCATTTTTCTGATCTCCGAGTGACTGAAAAATAGAAATACTGTTTTCCAGCCAGGTCTATTCATATTACCTTGCGTGAACACAGTAACATTAACATCATGGTAAGGCTATAAAAGTTAATGCAGTGAGGTCTGCTGGGTAGCTTTTTTGAACGTTTCTATTAGCGTGCATGATGTGAAATACATCTACTTCTCACTGTAGGCAGGACTTAAAAGTGGATGGCTAAGGAGGAGGGAAATGATAAAATCTGGGACAGTTTTTAACGTAGCCCTTTGTATTGAATTTGAGTGTTCAGAGTGTACAGCTATATATTCTTCTACGCTGTTCCTTAAGACAGTATGTTTTCTGGACTGCAGTTTCTCAACATCATGTATTTCATAGAATCATTCAGGTTGGAAAAGACCCTTGGGATCATTGAGTCCAGCCCTCAGCCCTACTCTACAAAGTTCTACCCTACACCATATCCCCCAACATTTCATCTAAATGACCCTTAAACATCCAGAGATTGTGACTCCACCACCTCCCTGGGCAGCCTATTCCACTGTCTGACTACTCTTTCTGTGAAAATTTTTTTCACAGAATGTCTAAACCTCCCCTGTTGGAGTTTAAAGCTGTTCCCCCTTGTTCTGTCACTAATCACCTGTGAAGAGACCAGCACCAACCTCTCTACAGTGTCCTTTCAGGTAGTTGTAGAGTGATGAGGTCTCTCCTCAAACTGAACACCCCCAGCTCTTTCAATCGCTCATCATAGGATCTGTTCTCCAGGTCCTTCACCAGCTCCGTTGCCCTCCTCTGCACTCGCTCCAGCACCTCGATATCTCATATTGAGGTGCCCAAAACTGGACACAACACTCCAGGTGTGGCCTCACCACTGCAGAGCACAGGGGGAATGTCACCTCCCTGCTTCTGCTGGTCACACTATTTCTAATACAAGCCAGGATGCCGTTGGCTTTCTTGGCCACCTGGGCACACTGCCAGCTCATGTTCAGCTGCTTGTCAATTAGAACCTTCAGATGCTGCTCTTCCAGACAGCTCCAGCCACACCTCCCCAAGCCTGTAGCGATACATGGGGTCCTTGTGGCCCAAGTGCAGGACCTGGCACTTGGCCTTGTAGAAGCTACTCCCGTTAACATTGGCTCACTGATCCAATCTATCCAAGTCTCTCTGTAGAGCCTCCCTATCCTCAGGCAGATTGACATTCCTACTTAACTTGGTGTCATCTGCAAATTTACTGATAATGCACTATGTCTTTATCAAGATTATCAATAAAGATGTTGAACAGAAATGGTCCCAACACCGAGCCCTGAGGAACACCACTTGTGACCGGCCGCCAGCTGGATTTAGCTCCACTGGCCACCACTCTCTGGGACCATCCAGCCAGCCAGTGCTTGATCCACCAGACCCTCCACTCATCCAGGCCATGAGCAGCCAGTTTTTCTATGAGAATTCTACGGGAACTGTGTCAAATGTTTTTTGAAAATCCAGGTAGATAATATTGACAGCTTTTCCCTCATCCAGTAGTCGGGTCATTTTGTCATAAAAGGAGATCAGGTTTGTCAGGCAGGACCTGCCTTTCATAAACCCATACTGACTAGGCCTGATCCCCTGGTTGTCCATTATATGACTTTTAATGGCACTCGAGATGACCTGCTCCATGACCTTCCCTGGCACCGAGGTCAGACTGACAGGTCTATAGTTTCCAGGATCCCCCTTTCTGCCTCTCTTGTGGATGGGTGTCACATTTGCCACCCTCCAGTCCGATAGGACCTCCCCAGTTATCCGTGACTTCAGGTAAATCATGGACAGCAGCTCGGTGAGTACATCTGCCAACTCCCTCAGCACCCTTGGGTGTCACCCATCCGGTCCCACAGACTTGTGTGCATCCAAGCAGTGTATCAGGTCTCTGACCACCTCCTCTTCAACTGTGCTGACCTCAGTCTGCTTCCCCTCCCCATCTCCCAGCTCATGAGGCTGGTGTCCAGGGAACAGCCAGTTCCACTGCTAAAGACTGAGGCAAAGTAGGCCTGGAGCACCTCAGCCTTTCCCTCATCCTTAGTTACCATGTTTCCCTCTGCATCTAGTAAAGGAGGGAGATTTTCCCTAATCCTCCTTTTGCTGTTAATGAATTTATAGAAACATTTTTTATTATCCTTAGCAGCTGTGGCCAAGTAGAGCTCTAGCTGTGCTTTGGCTCTCCTAATGTTCTCCCTTCACAACTTCACTACATCTTTGCAGTCTTAATGAGAGACCTGGCCACTCTTCCAAAGGCAATAGATTCTCCTTCTGTTCTTGAGATCCAGCCAAAGGTCCCTGTTTAGCCAGGCCGGTCTCCTTCCCTGCTCCTCTGCCTTTAAGACTTTGCTCTTGAAGTATGACCAGCTTTCCTGGCCTCCCATATCCTTCAGGGCAGCCTCCCAAAGGGATTTTGTTAATCAGTCTTTTGAACAGGTCAGAGTTAGCCCTCTGGAAGACTAAGGTGGCAGTTTTACTAACCCCTGTCTTTGTTTCTCGAAGGATCGAATATTCGATCCTCTCATCATCACTGCACCCTAGACGGCCTCCAACCTTTACTTCTCCCACAAGCTCTTCCCTGTTCACAAGCAGCAGGTCCAGGAGGGCTCCTTCCCTGGCCAGCTCACCAGCTGTGTGAGGAAGTTATCCTCCACACATTCCAGGAACCTCCTGGATTGTTCCCTCTCTGCTGTGCTGTGATCCAAGCAGATACCTGGGAGATTGAAGTCCCCCACAAGAACAATGGCAAGTGACTGAGAGATTTCTCCCAACTGTTTATAGAAAGCTTCACCCACCTCACTGCTTTGGTTGGGGGGTCTATAGCAGACTCCCACAGCAGGATCTGCTTTACTGGCCCTTAACCTAATCCAAACGCTCTCAACCCCGTTATCACTATGCTTGATTTCTGAGCTGTCACAGCATTCTCTTACATACAGTGCCACTCCACCACCTTTCCGTCCCTGTCTATCCCTCCTGAAGAGCTTGTAGCCATTGACTGCATCACTCCAGTCGTGTGAGGTGTCCCACCATGTTTCTGTGATAGCTGCTATGTCATAGTTCTTGTGCTGCATCACGGCCTCAAGCTCCCCCTGTTTGTTGCTCATACTGCCTGCATTGGTATAGATGCACTTGAGATGAACTCATGAATCCAACACCTTTTTGTGAGTGTGAGCCCCATTCCCTACCAGACCCGTCTCAGGTGCTTCCACAGGACCTAAAAATCTTTCCTGTCTCTCAAATGAAGTGGCAGAGGGAGAGCCCTCACCAGTCCACCATCCTTCAATCTTTGGCATGCTTCCCTTGAGCTTAATAACTAACAGGCCCTGTTATCCCCCCCATCCCCTCATATCTAGTTTAAAGCTCTGTTTCTTATTGATTAGTCCGTACTTCTGTGGAGATTTTATTATGCTCCGCACACAAGGGGTGAACTGATGTTCATAGCAAAGTTTTACTTACAGAGCTCTTCTTTGTCCCCAGAAATGCATGAGCATAACCTTTGTTACAAGCCCCACACTGAGGGCAGAGGCAACATTTCTTCCAGTCTTCTGGAGAGAGTTTAGCCTTACAGATACTGCCTATTGCTTTGTGATACCATGTGCTGTCAGTTCTCTCTTTGTTTTCTACTATTGCATTTTCAATTACAGGTGCATGTTGGTATATCCTACTTGAGGGCCATTCTTTAGGTTGCTGGGGGTTATGTATAAGCAGGTGTAAACAGAGGTGCTGTATTGAATAATATGATATTCAAGGGCCTTATTTCAGATTTATGGTGGTGAATGAAAGAAGGGTCACAGAACAGAATAGACCTGTGAGTCAACTTAGCCACAAGAAAATACTTTACACAACAAGAAAGTAGGGAATTAAAAGTAACGTGCTTATCTCAAGTACAGTACTTTCTGTGCAAGAGCTAGCAGTTGTTTAAATAGAGGGAATTTAAATTATACTGCCATTTGGCACAATAGTACTTAGTCTAATTTTATCAATTGCAGTATAAACCTGTCAGAAAGAATGCTGATTAGGAGCACACTGTTTGGCTAAGGAGAGATGTGGCAGGTTCAAATAGGTGCTGAGCACCTGATTATTAGCTCTATTAAGTGGAATATTTTTCTTATAGGTTGCCCATTGGCTTCCAGGTTTAAAGTAAGCAGTGTGGTGTGTGCGCACCTCTGTGCATCCAGGCACACATGCAGCTTGCTCAGGAGAACTGGGTAAAGGTAGGAATTCAAGTCTGGAGGTGCCAGAAAAAAGGTGACCCTGTTGCTTTGGTTTCCCTTTCACGTCTGGGGTATGCTGCAATCAATCCCTGCTGCACTTTGATGCAATTCTGGCAGTACAGTTATTTTTCCTCTCTGGACTTCTGTTTTCCTCTGTGCCTGGTCAGTGTCAATGCACACTAGAGTGAATTCTCGGTTTTGCTGCCCTTCCTAATCTAAACCATTACCCAAACTTCTATCTAGCGATATTTTTGTCCAAGAAGAGAGGTGGAATTTGAAGACAGGTATTTTTAATTATTATTTTCCCAGTTACACTTATTTGTGTGGAAAATGCTGAGGATTTAGGCAGCTTTGTTATGGTGTTACGGTGTGCTTAAAATTTGTTATGGTGTGCTCTGGTTTAAAACATGTCCACCTCCAGCTGCCTGTTCCACCAGCAGAGTTCCCTCAGGCTGAGGATGTAGCTACTCTGCTTTGTTGGCCAACATTTGAGTGAAAGCCCACCTCCATTGGCAGCTTAAGAGAAGAGCCTGTGTCCTCCACCTGGAATGTGTCTGGGTTGCAAGCGCTGGCCCCTTGTCACCTTCTGCTGACGCCACTGCTGCAGGGCTGTAGCACAGACGGGCTGGCTGGACACGTCCAAAGCCTCAAACCGACGCAGTGAGACTCACGAGGGACCATCTGTCACTGCCCAAAGCCCTTTTCCTCTGAACACAGAAGGAATTTCAAAAATCAGAGGAGGTAATTGCTTTAGTTACTCTTCCAAGCTTCACTCAGCAGTGACTGCTCAGCCCAGCGTGTGCTGTCCTTGCATGGGGCTGGGCTTTCTCCAACTACAGGGGCTCTTGCCTTGTATTTCTGCTTCTTCCTCGGTTCCTTTGGGGTCTTCACTTTCCCACGCACATCTTGTCCCTCACCACGCCAGCAAACCTTCCCCCCATGCAGCTGAGACATGGACATGCCTTTTATTTCAGTGGCATCTGCCATGCTCCGGTCACCCGCCCCAGTTGCTTTTCCTGTTTATCCCAAAGGAGGCGCAGCGTCTGTCCCCACTGGTTTCAGCATTTAATGTCTCCAGGCCTCCTGTGGTGGGAGCTGGAAGGTATGGCATTGGCCGAGGCACTCTGCCATGCATTAAACGGTGGAGATGGAAAGAAATGCCTGACAGCTGCCTCTTTCTCCAGCTCTCTACACAACCTCAGAGACTGAATGGGCAATGAATTCTTTTGCCTTAACAGTCTCTGACACACTGGTGAGGCCTTGACCTTCTGATGAAAATCATGCTAAACACACAACATAGGTGTATGTGTCAAGGTGCTTGAGATTTTTTTTCTGGT
>NW_020799107.1:7577121-7600265 GCF_003259725.1 Athene cunicularia | reverse complement strand
ATGTGTATAAGAGACAGCGTAAAGGATGAGATTTCTGCTTAAAAATAATAGTACTATAGGAAGTAGTGGCATGATATAAAGAGAATTCCTTTTGCATGTCAGGTCTGAGGAATTCTCCCTTTTTCTGTGTTGGTTACTGGAAGGAATTATGCATGAAGATGTAAACAGGGTCTCTGTTACGGTTTAGCTTACTTCTCCTACTCCCAGTTACAGCTTTACAAGAAAAGGTAAAAGCCATTTCAACATTGCTTTTGTTTTTTCACGGCAGAGCATGTGAATATATGTGTGTCATTCTTGAAAATTATATTAACTTATTTAATCTTGGAAAGAGTCTGCCATGGCAGTTTCTTGCTTGACCACTGCCTTTGTCAAAGAAATGGTGCCACAACCAAGAAACCCGACAAGCAGCTTACCATCTTTCCAGGTAAAGGAAGGAGTTGTAGCTGGAACGTAAAAGGAGGAAGGATTGGCACAAGGATGCATTTCATTTTGCCAGTTGTTACACCTGGTGTAATTGTCATCTATGCAGCTGAAGTGCTTCTTACCCTGCTCTTCACTGAACCTCTCTGTGTGGAGTGCTTTCTCATGCCTTACTGCCCCAAAATAGACTCACAAAATTCTAGCAGTGATGATTAGCCCATTCTTGTCCTTGCATTGGCTCATGCGTGCCCCTTGAGACCTTCATTACAGGTAGTGAAGCTGCTGGAGTGTGGTTGGGTTGCTGCAGGAAACCCCCAGAGAGCAGAAGAGGTGTGTGGTGGTTTGGAGATGCACTGGGCTGCTCGTGCCGCTCCTTGGCAGGTGGGTGGCCCTGGCAGCGCTCTGGGCTACACCCATCTTCTGGGCCTGTTGGTTTTCTGTAGCTATAGGGCAAGAGATGGCCTCACTGAGATTTTCCAATGACCTGCACAAAAACCTTGAAACCTAGCTCTAGCGTTGTATCTGTGCCTTAATTAATCAGTAGCATCTTGCTGGCTGTGAGGGCCCCAGACTGATCTGGTGCAGGTATTGCATGTGGGATAAAGCACACAAAAACCCAAAAAGTTGTTATTTTATCAAGATCCTTTTAGTATGAATCACAAAAATTGAGTGCTTCCTAATCTTATTTGGGTGCCTTAACCACCCAAATACTAGCCTTATTAACTTTGTCCAATCTAAATAATTTCTAAACCCGCAAAAATACATATCCTGTTTTTATTTGAATGAATTACAACCCCTATCCTAATATCAGTACTGGACATACAAGCTCTGTCCAAACGAAACGATTTCTGGAATTTCAGTAAATACGTTTGTGTGCTGGAGGCCAGATCTGCTGACAGTATAAATTAGCTGAGCTCAACTGATGCCAGTGGTGCTGTGCAAGGTTTTATCTGCTAAGCAGCTGTTTTTTTGGAGTTGGGACACCACAAACTTAACCTTCAGTATAATTTCAGAGGGCACGTAGTCCCTGTGCATCTGTGAGTACTGACAGGCTGCACCTGAATTTTTCCTGTGTCGTGTCAAAGGGTTAAGTAAATACAGGGACACACTTAAGCTTGCAACCTGTGTATTTGAAGAGACTGTTCTTGAAACTACCACCAAGTTCACTAGAAGCAAAATTCACAGCTTTGTGAAATTCAGTGGAAAATTGGCTTCAAGGAGCATTAACTCAGGTTCTTGGTGAATGTCTGGGTTCTTTATTAAGAGAGGGGGAAAAAAAAAAAAAAAGGAAAATGAGCACCCTTAGATACTAAAGTCAGGTTTTTATTTTCCCTACAAGTTTGAACTTGCCCACTACCTGGAGTATTTTACTATTTTATTTATTGCTACTGAGGCAGAACTAGATTTAGGTTTAATACTAGGCTCCAGATGGTTTTTAGAAGGTGATCACATTTACAGACCTGAGATTTGTGCACGACTGCTTCCCCCTCCATGCCTTACAGCTAAACCCTTCTCTCTCTGATGCGTGCTGCTGGAAATGCTTTATGGCATTTCACAGTCCCTATAAAGGAAAAGATCTTTTTCTGCAAAGCCTTTGGCATGACTTTTGTCTCCACCAGGTTTCCCCCCACCAGTGTGAGAAAGCAGTGTAGTTTTTCCCAGGTGTGCATGCGTGTCTTGACATCACGGGAGGTGACAGCCAGCTTGGCAGCCTGGTCTGACTTTGCTGTGGGGTCTTTGGAGAGGTGAATTTTTTCACCTAGTCCTCCAAGGTCCAGTGGGGCCACAGTTCTCCCAAGCTGCCAGCAGGGGCTGAGACACCCCAAATATCAGGCAATGCGGAATGATAATTTTAAATCATTTGGTTTATCAAATGATTCTGAATTATGTGATCTTAAGGTGAGACTTTTTTCTGCTCCAGGTCAGTTAAGTGTCAGAGGATCATGTAAAAATACAAAGGACCCTCTTGTTCCCTCCTCGGAGTCTGAAGCCCTTGTGTGGGTGCCTGCTGTTTCTCCTACCCATCATGGTGTGGGAAAGCTGGGGTCCACAGCTCCTTTTCTGCTCTGTATTGTACTTAGCTTGATACCACGTGTGATAATTTAATTTTAAATGCTGTAGTATAGCAGTGTGTTATTTTGTAAGAGGAGTGCTGTTATGCAGCCTGTGGCTTTCTCTCCTCCCTTTTTGCTGCTTCTTTGCAAAGAGAAGCTATAAACTCAGCTTTTTACTCTAAACATAATGCAGGAGCGTCAGTGAAGTGCGCTAAGGCAGGATCTGTCCTTCCAGTGCTGTGTCCCTGTAACCCATGACACAAAGGTGTGCATATCCTATTTTTCATTAGCAACTAGAAAAATGTATCCTGTTTTAGCAAAATGTATGCATAAGTTTATGTGTGTTTTCTTAAAGAGAGGTTTAAGCTATAAAACCTGACTGAGTGGGTGCTGCTGATGAAGAATAGCATGAAGCAGCACGTTTCGTTGTTTCTTTGTATGTTTGGTTTTCAGCTCACTTGTGTTAAGCTTTTCAGTTTTTGCATCTGCTGTATTATTTTGCTTTCATTTTTAAAGTGTTCTATGTACAACTAAACCCACATGAGGATGATCTGTTTTCTCCTTTTTGTTCCTTTCTAAGGCAATAAGACATCTGGCTGCTACTAGCGTGAATTATCAAGTTGCATTCTTTTAACCCTCCTCATCATTTTATTTGCAAAGTGCTCACCCGCTGAGATACCAGGGGCCATGTGCAAACAATTTAAAAACAACATTGGGAAATAAACGGCATGGGCAAAAATGATGAGATGTTTTTTAAAGCTGAAAAGCTGTGAGCATTGAAAAAAAAGCATGTTGTTGGGGAGGAAGGGAGAAAGAGGTCAGATCAGCCCAGTGTAGCTGTAGAGACGGAAGCTGACCCTTCTTCCAAAACTTAAGTGGAAAATTCAGCTCTTCAGCTGTGGGTGGTGACCCCACCAGGCACTGTGATGTGCCTGTAAATCTCTTTCTGAATTTAGTTGATACTATAAGGAAAGGTGTATCCCTGACTATTTGGGAGTGAGACCCCAGCACTGCTGGGGTGATGCTCACTGTGGGGGAAGACTAGAAAACTTTTAAAAGCTGAGCTTTTCTTCTGGAGGCAGCTAGTAGGGAGACTTTTGCCTGAAGGCACCAGGTCCACTGGGGTTTGGGATGTACCAGCACCATGTGCCAGGGCAGTCTATTCGGAAGCCCTGCTAAAAATGAAACTGCAGTAATAAAGCCTGACTGTCTGAGGTGCGAAATGTTGTGCTCGTGAGAAGTCCTTGGAGGATGTGTAAGGATCCTAAACAAATGAGCTGGCTGGCTGTGTCTGTGTGCCACATCTGCCAAATGGCTTTTTTTGGAAAGAGCGCTGCCAAAAAAAGCCTGAAACAACAACATGTTGCCAAGATGTTGAACTTCTGTTCTGGCTCCAGCAGATAGAGATATCAAGAAAGAAAAAGTGCTGCACTGATTGCTGGCAGTTCATGATGCTCCTGTTCTCCCTTATTCACGCATGAGGCAACTTGCAGGCACCCAGACGGCAACACCAGCCTGTAGTTGCTTCAGGGCCGTGGTGTGTGAGAGGTGGCCGCATGTGAGCGATGCTGTGACCTGTGTGTGCAGAGATGGGGCTGCAGGGCGGATCAGAAGGCAGAAAGGCATCAACCGCTGTGCAATTCTTTTCAGCTCTGTTTACTGTCTTGCAGCATTGTCTTGTGTTTTCACAGTAACTCTGGAAAGAACTGTGTAGAAAATAAATAGTAGTTTTCAGGGAAAATAAGAGGGTGATAAAACAAATAACACATCCTTCATCTGTATGCTTTAAAAATAACTTAAATGGAGGAGAGTTGCCAGTAGATGAAAAGAAACATCCAAAACTGATCACAGGTTTGAATGGCTGCAAGAGCTGAGCTGTCAGTCCCTCTGTCCAGGATTAACACAGTTTATCCTGAGCACCGTGGGAAGCAGCAATAGCATAAGAGAGGATAAATGTTGATTTTCCTGGTGCTTTCCCATCTGACAAAGCCTTCAAAGTCTCACACCTCACTCAGAAGCGTTAGGACTAACACAGGGAGGAGGCGAGCAAACTCCAACCCTTCATGTGAGCAGAACGCTTGTGTGGAAACCTGTCCCTGCATTGGAAGGCAAAGAGCTGAGATAGCAGGACTGGGCACGAGAAGGATCAAGGCAGACTTCAGGGGATGGATGCTGAACACTGTTGAATGCATTATTAGTAATGAGGTAGATGCAGGTGTTGCAGAGACAGGGGAGCCTTCAGGAAACAGTAAAAAAAAAAATATTCCTTCTTGCCAACTTTCCATCCTCTGGATGTTTTTTCAGATGCCATACATTTTTAGTAATCCTCACTGGGACAAATTTAGTCAGATCCTTCAGGGTTTTCTTGGGTAGAGATGAAGGCAACCACAGGCTTCAAGGGCTGGTGCCTACAGCAGATGAGGAATTTTGCCCAGTAACAGCTTGAGCATGAAGACGAGAAATTTGGCTTTGCTGTGGGTAGATGGCAGAAGACTCAGTGGGTAGGTCTGAAATTAGGGAATTTAATCAACATAGCAAATGATGGGTGTGATTTTAAGCAGTTGTCAATTGTCTTCAAATGAAAATGGAGGATTTCTGGTATTAAGATGAAGAAACCCGTTGGGGAAAGCTTGGTAGGTGGATGGGGAAAGTCAGTGCTGTTTGGTGATAGACTGCTGCCTTAAGCACCTGGGGTCCAACTGTATCACCAGGGTCCCCTTTGTCATCCTACCAAGGTGCTTTGCTCACATTTCTGTTATTACATCGAAAGAACTGTTTGATTACGAAGCATTGATTGAAGAGAAACAGCCATTACAGTAAACTGTGGCTGAAAGGAAATAAGAAATAATCCCAGAATGGAAACTAGGGAGCCCAGTGCCACCTAAAACTGATGCATGCAGTATTTCCACCAACACTGTGCTGTAGCCATTTTACACGCATATTAAAATGAGTTTAGCCAGGAGAGAAAGAGGGGAAAGGCTATATAATAACATACGAATCGCACTGATTGAAAACCAAATGAGCAATTTTCAGCCACAAAAATCAAGTGAGAAGACAAAGCAGATGAGACCTAAAAGGCAGGCTAATAATCAAGATGAGTGCTAGAGATAAAGTCTGCACAGCATTATTGTGTACTGCGCAGTGTTTGTTAGGAGATTTCCTATATGCCATGAGAATTTGTCCATGCTGCTGCCTAGATTGAGTCTAGCTTCTTGAATAGTTATGCTGAGTTTATTATCAAAGTTTTTCTTTAGGGTGTTAGAAAAATAAAAAGTGCAAAAAATACTTCTGATTTCTTCTTTGAGGTATAAAGTAATGTAAATATGAGGAGAAAAACAGTAACAGTTTCTTGTTTGTTTGGTTTTTTCATTTCCGCTCTATTAACATAATCCCATGATGTGTCTTGAAGTGTTTTAAAAGAGCAGTTAATGATTCATTTATTTTTTACACAAATATTTCTCTGAAACTTTCCTACTCTAGGAAGCTTTTGGAAAACAAAACCAGATTGAACTTGAGAGGAAAGAAGTTTAAACTGTTTTAAACAAACTAGCTGCTTCTAGGACCTTAACTACCATACTCTCTTGGAATTTTAAATTAAATTGTTTGAATAAAGTATATGAGGTCCTTTTTTTAAAAAAATAAAAAATGAAGGGGAATAAAAACAACCTCTGAAGCAAACCAGAGAAAAAGAAGATAATAGCGCTTGGAAAGCAACCTCTTGGCAGAGAGGAACAAGAGCAGTGGAATAATTTAATTGCTCATCAGCTAATTATACGGTATTATAATGTTAATGTGTCTTCATCATGACAATGTAATAGGTATAGATTGAAGCATATGAAAAAGAAAGTGTTGATGCAGTAATTATAACTAAGAGCAGAGCTGTTAGAGTAATTATAACGCTTCATCAGGTAATTAACGTATTGTTCAACTTGAGACGGAGAACAAAGAGTGAAGAAGTTAAATATTGAAGGACATGCCTTCCCCACTCTGGGGCTGTCTTCCTGCATTTGCCGCAGAAGGTGATACTCCGTATTGATACTGTTATTTTCTTATTTCCTTGTACATATTTTATTGAGTGGGGGAAAGCTGTCGGGGTGCGTGCAGCAAAATAGACCGGCCACATGGCAATCGTCATTTTAAGCCATTTGCCTGGAAGACCTGCCCGAGCCGTCTTGCTGTGGAGACAGCCGGTTTGTAGATGGTTATCAGGGACTAAACAGCAGCGGATGCTGCTGCACATTAACCTCCAGTCAAAGACACCCATTCAGCATGGGCAGGACTGATTCACAGGAGAAGTCCCGGAGCAAAATTACTGCCCAAAGTGCATTTGAGTTTCTGCTGTCTGCCCATGTGACATCTTTTGGAGTGCTGGGGGATGCTGAGGGCATCCATGCCAGGGCACAAAAGGAGATGCAGAGCTGGTGCCCTGCCATATTCTGCTGCTCCCGTGCCTGCATCTCGCTCCTGCTCCCCCAAAACCCTGGGGAAAAGCACTAGCCTGGCTCTTGCTACAAAGCTCCAGGGCTGGGAATTTTGCTTAATCCGATCAAATCCACACCATGCCCAGCAGTCTGGTCTCCAACGGGAAAGGTGTTGGGCTGCCGTCTGGCACAGCCCCATCCACAGCTGACAGCGTAACTCGCTGCGATCTGCAAAGCTGTGGCCGCAGTTGGGGGGGAATTGCCGCCGCCGTACGGTTTAAGAACTAATCTGTGGTTTCATATTGATGTGCCCCAAAGAGGGATGTGAGATCTGGCCCTCCTGTGTAATTTGACTTGTGCTGCTGTAGTGAAAAGCTGCTCGGGATTAAGGAACAAACGGTGGTGGGGGGTGGGGTGTTGGTGCATCTGAGTTTGATTTTTCATTTGCTGGTGAAACAGACCGAGTGTTGGTTTTAGCTTTATACAAAACTAATAAGGAAGTCCTTGTATCTTGAGTAGCAAGTTACGACAGTATAAACATTACTTTTAAATATCCAGCTTTGTTTCTACTTCCCCCTCAAAACAACAGAGTAGGAGTTTCTTCCTGTCTCCCGCATCCCAAAGGTCTGCTTTAAGTTAATAGACCAGTGCTGTAAATGTGTGGGTGCACTTAACCACAAACATACACTTACACGTGTCTCTACTAACCTTGTAAGATCTTATTCCCATCTCGATGTGCAAATTTTGACATGATGATAGTTTTTGTAAAGGTATCTCCCAGGGAAGTCTGCACCTAAACCACGGCACATGCTATAGCATGAGGGGGTTTTGTCCCCCATCCTTGGTACATCAGGACACCCTCAGCACTGACGCCTTTTGTGAAACTATAATCTGCACTCCCCAGAGAGCTGATATTATTGTTGACAGCAGGTTTTGGTGGTTTATTTTTGTTTTGGTTTGGTTTTGGTTTTGTGGGGATTTTTTGTTTGTTTGTTGTTTTTTGGGTTTTTTTACTTCCCTTCTTCACCTCAGGATAGTTTTCTATTGAAAAAACAAACTACCCCACACTGATTGTCATCATCAACAGCATAATTTCTGATGAAATTAGGGCAACAGTAGGACTGTTTTGGTCAGCTCATTCAGTAGTGTGTTGATTTGCAGTTCAGTTTTATGCCTTACTACATTTTATTTAAGTATTGCATCCTTGTGCAGGCTTTGGAGGCATAATGCTGTAGTACTATAGCCAGCTAGAGTGCTGAGTGTTTAGTCGGTAAGAAATAAATTAAATGGTAAAATGTTATTTTAAGGCAAAGAGTATTGTGCAGCAGAAAGGAGGATTTTGTGCTTCTGGTGAAAGATGCAGAAATAGATACTGTATGGTAATAGAAAGGTGGGATTAGAGTAAACAAGTGAGATCTGGATAAGATGAGCTGCTAGGAATTTGGCTGTAAAGATGTCCAGTGTAGTGCACTTGCTGGCTGCAAGCTGGGAACCTATTTAGGTGAGTTGAAGTCATTTAGAGTGCAGTAAAGAGAGGGCTGAAAGGAAACAAAATTGCTGGTGTGGAAGGAAGAAACACAGAAGAGTAAAAAGAAGTATGATGGCTAAAAGGACAGATAGATGAGAGTGAATGGACTGAGTATCAGAGGGCAACGGCTTTGGAGCAACCTCCTGGTCATAATGGCGAGCGGAGTTTCAGGATGGAGGTTGTTAAATTTGTAAGGGGGATTACATGCTATAATGCCAGCAAGAGGAAGCTACTTCAGGTCCTGCATTCAAGGGACCTTGTTCTGCCTTGATCCAGAACAGCCTAAATGCACCCTGCAGACAATGTTTTTTTGGTTTTTTTGATCGGGCAAGAGCGGATAGCTGGAGCTTTTGCAGCTGGCAGTGATTGTGCACTGGCATGTGCGGGTGTGTTAATGTGATTCTGCCTTGGGAGCAAAGTAAATAAATGTGATTAAAGTCTCTTATATATTCATCTGAAATGCCATCGTTTAGGACCTCAATTCATTATTGTTTAATAACAGAGTGTATACTAAGTTCACGTTAGCAGCATGCTGCGTTTCAGTGAATATATACTAACTCAGCGCAGCATGCTTTCTGACAGCATTTCAGCGTGGCTGAGTGGAGTTTCAGTTACTCTTAAAAATGAATGAAAATCAGACGCCTACATCTTTTGAATATCTGTGGAAAAAATTAGTCTTAAAATAGAGTTACAATGACACATCCTATATACAACAAATTATAGACAAAACGGAATAAAGCTATTGCATCAAAAAAAAAAAGGATTTTTATACCCTTTAATATTTTTCTAGAATGTAATGTTTTATTGAGCAAAATGATGTATTCTGGTTGGTCTTTTCCAAGGTAGAAGTTTGGGAATTTTGTACCCTGAGAAAAAGCACATTTCTCAGTCTTGTAAGGATTTCATTGTATTTTCATGAGAACCTCTGTTGCAGGCATAGAAGATGTGTTATTTTAACAAGTCTGTTTAGGCTTCAATGTGTAATATCAATAGCACTCTAGAAAAGTTTTTTTTTTAAAGTGAAACAGGAAAGTTTGGTCTGTGAGTGTGCAGTAATGACAGATGGCCAAAGAGTCTCTTCTGCTGGATTGCAGCCGATGATGTGCAAACAGCTCAGGACTAACCCAGTACAATGTTGCTGAGCAAGGGAATCCAGTTTTCTGATCAGGATGGGGCCCCTTGAGAACTGCCACTGCTCGTCTCAACTTGAGGATCTGCTCTTTAGTCTGGGGGTCCCAAAATCCTAAAGGGGTGAAGCTGGCTGCTGCGTTGCAGCTGCTTCAGCTGATATGAGCATTCCTGTAAATCCACCCAGAGTTGTTTCTCAAAACTCGAGTGGATTCTTTCTGGAGGGTTCAACTTCTTTAATTTTTAAAATATTCGTCACAGGTTTTGGGCCAAACCTAGCAATTGAAATGTGGAAATGATAATAGGAGAGGTGGTTCATAGGCTATTTCTTACAGGCAACAGCAGGAGCAGCTGAGGAAAGGTGGCTCTCGAGACACTGTCAACCCAGTGGAGCAAAGCCCACAGGCTGGGGCCAGGCAGGAGCCCATAGTTCTTCCCTCAGGTGTTGCAGGCAGTGAGCCCTTCCCCGCAGACAGAGCTCCTTCTCGGCCCTGGCTGCAGGCACAGCTCTGTGCCGCAGGCCTGGAGGGACTGTGTTTACACCTTTAAAAGATTTGCTGTTATACCTGAGAATACCCTGGTCATCTTTTCAGCTGTGGGATCCTTACTGAAATCCTTTTCTAAATGCATGAATTTAATTGTACCTTAGAGTGGCCAGAGCCACAGCTAACTGGGCACCGGAATTAATATTTTTATGTCCGTTTATCAGGTTTTAATTTGGTGGCCTTCACATCTTTTCAGTGATGTTTATATGTTTGGAGAGAGGCTGAACAGAATTTTGCAATCCATTTCCTTCTCACCACTTAGTCATGGGAATGTTTTTATCATTTCTCCTCTTCCTTTCAGTGCTCACCTTTTTATTGTGGCTTTCCTTATTTCAGCTTTGTCCTTTCTAGTTGGGAACATGATGTCCTATGCGGACCCACGCCGCCTATATGTGTAGTACGTTACAGCATCTCTCTGGTATTCACTCTCCATTTAATTCTCCTAATATTTTACGTTCTTTTCTGATTGCTAGTGCATTTAAACCTGGGGTTATACCTTTCATAATAGCCAGGACTGACCTGTTCAGAAGTACTTGATTACCATTTGCAAAAGGGAATTAAAACCCCAGGTCAGATATCGAGGCAGGTGGGGAGCGCTGGTAACTGGCTGCTCGTGCTGTGTGTGCTGCATTGCCTGCACAGCTCCATGCCGGGTGCCTTGCAAGGCAGCCTGTGCTACAGGTTATTACAGATACTGCAAACTTTTAGAACTTTACCTGGAGTCATACTGAAAATCTTCAAGGGTTTTGCGTGTTACGACTGCATTTGCAGATATTTTCGTTTCAGGTAACGGTGATCAAAACGTTTTCTTTTTCCCAGTGCTGCTGCGTTCCAGCCATTTTTCCTCCCCATTGATCCATACAAGGAGTTTAAAAGCTCAGCTAAGGAATTTTTGTGTTGAGGCAGAAAGACAAACACATCGGTGGGCCTTATTTCCCTCTAAAAGTGCATTCATTCTGCTATTGACACCAAAGCCAGGCTGAGACTATGCCTCACTGAATTAAAAACCAAAAAAGCAATTAGAGGAGCCCCTTCAGAAAATGTCATCCAGCACAACCATGGCCTAATATTCATGTCCTCCTTCCCAGCACCATACACCTTTTTAATTTTTCTTTTTTTTTTTTTTTCTTGCAAGTCATTCATTCAGATTGCCTTGAGTAGAAAACAGGGTTATTGACTGTC
Organism: Athene cunicularia; assembly: GCF_003259725.1. Classification (NCBI taxonomy): domain Eukaryota; kingdom Metazoa; phylum Chordata; class Aves; order Strigiformes; family Strigidae; genus Athene; species Athene cunicularia. Next base: position 7,588,987 of record NW_020799107.1, on the reverse strand, counting down.
TTTTCATGAGCTGTCATGTAGCAGTAAATAGAAGCAAAAGACAAATATAGGTACATCCAGGGAAAGAAAAATAATAATTAATATTTCAGTAGAATAAAGTGTCTCTATAAGGACAAGAGTGGAAATAAAAGGAGAAAGAGATACTAGCTTGACATATATAGTCTAGCTAAAAACATTGAGATATATATATTCACATAAATCTATAGTGCATTTGTGCCTAGTATGCATGTTCGACTAATAGGGAGCATGAAGGCAGTATAGAAATGAAGCCTTTGAATGAGTTCTTGAAGAGTTTCCATCAGTTGTGAGAGATGGGGATAAGTCTTGGATGTCAAAGTTGCAGGAGCCATGGAGCTGCATTTGCTTATGTTGGAGATACTGTAAACATTTGCAAACTGAGCATTTAAGGCAATGCTATTAAAAATGTTATAAATGCAATGTACTGAATATACATATATGGTTGTATCACAGCCCAATAGGTAGCTCTGGTCCTCTTACAAAGGGTTGTTCTTTGGAAAAAAGGATTGGGCATTCATACCAATAAACAAAAGTATGGTAGGCTTATTGTAGGCTAAGCTGAAGAAGTGAGGTCAGTCTTGAGCACACAGGTTAAAGTGCTTCCCTCAGAGGCACCAGGATAGCTGGGCCTGTTTCAGACAGAGGAGCGTGTAGAGGCTCCAGGAAATTGCCACAACATTCCTCACCCTTCCTCTTGCTGGCAACACTGCCCTGCGTGGTTGCCCATCTGGATTTTGGAGGTGGACACCATGTTGCAGCTCTGGCAGTCGTTCAGTAGAGGACATGCAGTGCTGGTCCTGTACATGGGGCAGCCTTCGCCTCTGTAGAATTGACAGATCATCCTGTCCTGTACCCTTCAGCATGCAGACTTAACGTGCTTGATCCCACCAACCAATATGGAGTAATTCCGAGATCCTCACTGTAGATGTGATCATGGTAGCCACACAGTCACACTTACCCATGTTTCTTATAATATTCCTGGGAAGAAGTATCCTGGAATTCGCAGATTCCCATGCAGACCCCGAGGTCTGCAAGGTAAGGGAGCACAGAATAAAATCAAAAGCTGATACATCTGCCCTCTAATTTATGTAAATCATTTGAAAGTGTAGGCCTGAGGCCAAGAATGGATAAATTGCTCAGGCAGTATCTGATAAGTTACAGCTATTGTGTGACTACTTATAATTGTAGGTTTTTTTACAAGATACATGTCTTGCACAAATACAATTACTGTATTTTACAGTAGTCAATGCAAATCACACATTTCCATATTACATACCGACTTGGTATCTGATTAGAACCAAATTCAATTTGTGTTAATAAGCCTAAGGCAAAATTAGCTTGATACAGTATCATTTAGCAGTATTTAGACTTGAAAAACAAGTTGTTTAGTTTTGCTTTACTTAGGCTTACCATAGTACAATAAACAAGTTGATCCAGAGCATCAATCTGAAAGATTTTTCTATCTGGGAAGGATGGTCTGTTGTCAGGGAGGCCAGAGACATGGATGTTGACATTACAGAAGGTGTGACAGTCAGAAACTTACACCTCTGCACTTAGAGGAAAGCCTTTGGATAGGAATAATAGAAAAGCATTGATGGAATATATTTTAGGTGTCCAAGAAGCATCTCAAGCCCATGTTACAACTCGATAATACCTTTCTAAATACCAACAGTAGTTGCCTTTGGTGGTGTGTGGGCTTAGGGACTTAAAGCTTAACATGATTTAGAAAATACTGTCAAAGTGTAGCCCACAACACAAAGCTACTATGAGGAGCAGTTTCCTGCTTCTGAGAGTAGCCAAATCCTGCCTTTAATTATACCTGTAAAATCCCATTGATGTAGGACATCATCGTTTTGTTTTGCAAAGTCAACTATTCTCAGCAGGACTAGCCATAGCTGGATTTGTGTCCACTAATACCGTGTGAAATGGTTTTAAAAAGGGTTATATTAATCGCTTTAGTGACAATTTTCATATGCAAATCAGTTAGGAGGGCACATATCCCTTGGCTGTTTGTAAAACCTCAAGGCACTGATGTGCTCCCATAAGGTTATTTTTCATTTTCCCTTTGAGCTGCCCTTCCTGTTGCTTCCCAATTGACTGCTGCACCAAGACTGATATTTTCTCTAAATCCAGTGGAGGGTAAGTACATTTTACTTGAGCTGAGTCTTTGCTTGGCTTTCAGGAGCTTGAAGAATAAATTTTCCATTGTGCCTCTTTATTTATATGTGCACTTAATTGAATATAACACAGTTATCCCCACATAAACTGTAAAATGGCCCAAACTAGTTTTTTCCTGGGGGTTGGTTTTTTTTTTTGTTTTTTTTTTTTTTTTTTAATTTATTTATTTATTTTATTTTTTTTTTCCCCTGAGCATACTGCTTTGTTTTATTTTAGTAGGTATCTGCTGATTTACACTAGCTGAGGATCCAGCCTGGACCTCCTTTCAGTCAGATGGGTGTGAGACTGCCTGTAGGACCTCGATTGTCAGTAAAAAGCCGATGTTAGCAATTTTCATCAGGCAGCATGGAAATTAATTAGCCCAATTTTATGGAAATTAGATCATTATAAATAATTTTAGCTGGCCCATTCACAAAGCACTTTTCACATTAGGAAAAAAAAAAAAGGAAAAAGCAAAGCTCTATGAATTGGATACCAAAAAAACTCTTTCTACCCTCTTTCTAAAAACAAATGCATTTCAGCAGCTGTGCCATTTGCAGTGGAGGGGCGGCACCCACAGATTGAGCCTGTAGACTTCGCTTTCCCACTCAGTGCCTAAAAGAGCAACAGTGAGTGATTTGTTCGGCTGGGTATTGTTTGGGGCTGCAGATGTCCTTGCACAGCCTGAGTTTGCACATTCTCCTGTTACTACCTTTGGGTTTGGCTGAAGGAGGAGGAGGTGGGGGGAGCAGAGGCATCTCCCTGGGGATACTGGTCCTGTGGCTAATAAGAAATAAATTATTTCAGACACAAATACATAATTACAGGGATGAGAGCAGGTCCAGGTGCTGGAATTGATCTGTCATCTCCTCTCCCTTAGACTTTTTAGGTTGTAAGGTCTCACATTGCAGAGCGGGAAGGGTGTGTGAGTGCTGAGGGGTCTTGTGTTTTGGTGTCTGTCACAGCCCCAGAAAATCCCATGTATCAGCTGGGCCCTGTGGAATCTCCAGACAAGACAGTCCATGGCAGGTGACCCTGAAGCTGCTGTGTTTTGATCCCCATATTTTCTAAGTACTTCTTGGTTCTGAAGAGGATCTAGCATAACCTCTATCTCCCATTTCGGTTTTGCTCCCCTCAGTGCTTTTGTCAAAGGGGATTTCAATAGAATCTGTCTTCAGACTAGTCATGAAATACACAGGTCATTCAAGGGAAGAAGCGCTTTCATCCCATGCTCGATCTTAGCCTTGTTACTTCTTTTGGGAATTTTCAGGATTTACTGATCTTCAAGGTGTCTAGAAATTTGCCTGGGGCTCATCATTTTCTTCTTGACTTATAGAGCATCTCTGTCCACCAACCAGTTTTTTCCAGCCTGGACTGAGTGTCCAGTTGTAAAATGTTTTTTCCTTCTGAAAGTGTTATCCCTCTGGCCCAATTTCATTCTTTTCTCAGATCTCTGCATTTTGGACTCCTGTCTTCTCTCCCTTTGGTAAATGCTGTTCTTGAAACCCCTGGAAAGAAACTGGGGAAAAAACCCTCATTTTATTTAGGGTACGATGTGTCCTGTGTTCCCAATGGGTCAAATGTAGTTCTTCAGCCACTGACACTGCCGTTCACATACATAGTCAAGTGTACAGGAATAGATCAGAGCGTCATGTCTTAGGAGATTTATTCCTTTTCACTTTTTGTATATCTCTTTGGCTCTCTCCCCAGCAATAATTAGTGCCCAACTGGAGGTCTACAGGATTTTCTTTCCTTATAGCCCCTTATTAGGTGTTTGGCATTGCTTGTTTCACAGATGGGTGACTTAACACTGAAGACAGACGAAAGAGCGGAGCACCCCAAAAGGCTCTTGAGACAGTGCAGGAGACGGACCACCTGCCTGAATGAGGAACGCGGGCAGTTTGCAGGGAGCCCCACGGACATCAGGAGGGGATGAAACATTTTCCAGTATTTCAGTCTCTCCCACCAGCCCCCCTCCTGCCCCAAAAATTTGTGAAAGTCTTTTTTGAAAAGTTGCTCTGTGTTTTGCCACAGAGATTCATTCAAATGCCGGTCAGGCTGATGGGAGAAAGGAAAAGGTGTGGGAGGTCTGGATAAATAGGCTCCATGAGAATTTTATGCAGGGGCCTATTTGTAATCAGTTCTGCTACAATGAGGCAGCGTATTTGAGAAAATCAGTGCTAGAGTCCCAGACAGGTCCTGGCTGGGCACCTTTGGACACCCCTGGCTCCTTTCTCTACCAGGAGAAACTGTTGGTGCATGCTCATGAGCAGGTGATGATGCACAAGCAGCACTCCTATAAGGTGTGTTTTCTAAAAACCCCTGTTGAGAAGGAATTATGCCACAGAAGATGCTGGTTTGTTTTCAAACATGAACTTTAAATAAATTGAAGCTGAATGAGTGTTTTGGAGGTGAGAAAAATCTTTTGGCACGTGACAAGATCAGAATTATTACTCCTCCACAATTTGCTTAAGCAGCTACTATAAACAGCTACTAATCAGGCTCCCTTGGTGTTTTGAGAAATCTGTGGATTGATTTTAATTAGATTGGCACCTCTTTGTTAATTCTATAATGTTTGTTTACTTATAAGGTAGAGTATTTGGGTGCTATGATGATGTTTGTTTAACTTCTTTAGTTAAATTCAAATTAGTAGGCTCTTAGGCATGTTGTTCTCTTCTAGTGGTGTTTTTAAAGAAATAGAGTGTCAGCTGATTTTTTTCAACACCCCATCTTCAGGTTTTTTTGGAAGAACCTTAGGCACCTCTACTGAATTTACCAACTTTACCAATTGAAACACAGTAAAAATACAGACACGAAGAAATGTCTGTGTTTGGGTGTCTTACGAGGTAATGTTTTTGGTGGTTATTACAGAGCAACAGGTCTATATTCTAATTAAAAAAAATAAATCAAAGAATGAAAAAAAAAAAATACTTCCAAGGTTTTTCAGACCTGGTAATCCCTGACACTGAATTTTATCTGGAGGGCCCTGTTCAGCTTTCCGTGAGCACCTGTCTGCTGCTCGAGCCACCTCAGATGGGCTGTATGTAGACCTTAGCAAGCAATTTTGGTGTGTTTTAATCCAAACTGAGGAAGGGTTTAGATCTGTGTCAGTAATGAGGATGCTGAACTCACACAAACTGAATTGAGTCTTTTAAGGTTGGCAGTAGTTTTTTTCTTTCCCTCCTTTTTTTCTTTGGTGTGAAATTGTTTCTCTTCAATGATAGCTGATTATCTCTAATCTGTACCTTTTCTGTTACAATTTTTGTTGATTTGCCTTGATTTGAGTTTGGGTTTTGTGCTTATTATGGATTTTAGCCTACTTCCCACAGGTTGTCAGAGCTCTTCCTATGCTGAACCCATTTCTGTCTGATTATCTGAGGGTGCCCTGATGTGATCCTGATGAGAAGTAGGTAGGGGGCTTGTAAATTGAAAAATGAACTTAAACCCCCCAAAATGGAGAGAATTCTCCATGAGAAAAATATTTAGTGATTAAAAGACATCTGTGCTGTACTCTCTTTATAAATTTGGGCTTAGGAAATGAAACAGGGCATGTTTTATCAGTGGTGTAATTGGGCTATGCATAACTGCATGTGCAGTATCCTATGTGCAACCAGGATGGATTTGTTTAAGCCAACCAAAAAAAAAATATATTTTTGAAGTAAAGGCTGGACCAGAGAGAGAGTGGTTACTGTTGCAGTGGATGTGGTAATACAGCAGTAGCTGTGAAGGAACCCTAATTCCCTTAGGCCCCAAGCAGAGACCTCCCAAGGCACAGCACAGGAGGAGGGTGAGAAGGGGCTGCCAAAGCAAACCAGGGACACTGAGGGTCTAAGTCTCACCTCAGGGCTGATGCGTGGTTAGGGTTACGTTTCCGAAAAGGAGAAAGTTGAGACCTGCAGTGAAAGTGTTGCTCAGGATGAGCTGCTAAACGGCAGGGGAGGGCTGTGGCCACATGTCCCCCAACAAGCACCATAAATTTCAGATTAGGGTTAGGCAGAGGTGATACTGACACCAAGGCAGGTGGGATCCATCCTGAGCAACATTGCATAACCAACCTTCTGCCTCTTTCTGCTGTTTGTTTGCCTCTGTCTCAAGACACCATGCAAGCACATATGCTGCAACCAAGCACAGCACTGTGGAATAATCCATGTTTTTCTCACAGCACCTTTGTGCAGTTATTTTAAATCTTCTTTGGGTTTCAGTCTTTCATCTGGCATTTCTGCCTTTCATCCTAGAGCATCTCATCTCTTCTTGATCTCAAATCTGATGACAAAACCAAACCAAACTTTTTTGTGCTGCAACAAGTATTTAATTCAAAGGCTATCTGAAGATCGAGAGAAAAAATTTCACTTTTTGCTGAACTAGTTGGTCCAAACAACCAAAGAAGGCTCAGTGTTTTCTTTTAAAAAAAATTATTATAACAAGTGAGGTAATTCTCTTTAGGTCAGAGAATTTGGATTCTTAAAGTTGGGAAAAAAAGCACAGAATAATACCTTGGGCCTGTAAGTATTTGTACAGTATTGGTATGGTGATACAGTCTAAAGCATTTCACCTGAATATCATTACAGGAAACTTCAGTAGGCGGAGTTCTGCTCTGTGGTGTTTCAGTCCAAACAATCCAAGGAGTCAGAGAGTTTGTGGAATAGTGACAGAAAGACTTGAGTTGTGCGGAAGACCTGGCAGAGGATGTCTGAATGTCCAGGCTGGTGCTCTGCTGGCCACACCAAGTGGTCTAGGAGTCATGAACTTGTAGTTACTGGGGAAAAAAAGAGGGCTTAGATATTTATTGTTTTATTTTATTGTTAATTTTTATTAGAGGTGAGCATGTGTATGTGAGTGGTAGGAGGGAGGGTCAGCAAATACTGGGAGAGGACTGGCTGAATACCACATAGATAGGATGAGCATGAGGATGGCAGCACTACAGTTGCACATGGATAGTGTGATGGACACAGCTGCCATTAGGGTTAGGATGGACAGGTACATCTCCACCAAGATACACTGGTGGGGGCCTTACTTAAAATGCTGACACTGAGAAGTGGTGGAGCTTATGGTTTCTGTATTATGTGCAAAGCAGCAGCTAAGCCCCCTGTCATGGGGGTGCTGCTTTTCCAGGTAATTTTGCTTCCACTTTCTTTTTTCCAGTGGCAAATTGATTGCTTGTCCCTCTGCAACCTTTGCGCTGAGCCACCAACGTGGTATTAGGGTGAAAATGCAGTGTGCTGTTCTCCCTTAGAAGCATTTGCATATGATGCCCACCAGCTTTAATGCTAACAGATCCCTTTCCAGTGAAGGCAAGCCCACAGCCAGGATCCGAGTCACATACCCCGTGTTTCATGTGGCTTCATCAGCTCCTAATTAGGCATGCAAAATCCTGCAGAGACTCATGGTGCCTTGCTCCCATAAACTTCAGCTCCTGACTTCAGTGATTGCTGAGCCTCTCTCTTTGTGAAATCCCCATAGCAGGGCTTTTTTTTGTGTTTCTATAGCTGAGGTGGAGATGAGTCCTTTGTCTTGACATGAGCAATGCCTGTGGCTCCTGATTTACAGGCTAAACTCATTATTCAGCAGTAGTCAGTAAAAAATGAGGAAAGAGGGGTCTCACAGCAGCTGTATTGAGTGATGGTTAACAGCAGAGAAGGTTAGCAGTTGTACCTGAGTGTGGGACATATATACTCCCTGCTACATGAGGAGATTACTTTAAAGGCTGTTGTAATAGTCTGACTTAAACCTCTAAATGCAATTAAATCCTGAGTTAAGTCTGAAAAATGTGACCTGACATTCTGCCTTTGACTCATCCGTTTTTGTGTTTTGCTATTACAGCGAATAAGCTGTAATGCATCACACAGTCCGAAGAGTCTGGTGAAATAGCCAGGGTAAATTAGGGACAGCACATCAGGCGGGATTTTCAGTCTCAACCATCAATTTCATTTTTGTAACGTGCGCTACTGTCTGACAGCTGAATATGTATTTAATGAGACTTTAAAAACAACAGAGTTTGATCTGTTAGAACAACATGCCATGTGAGAAGGTGCCTGTGCTGCTGCATAGCTGAATGCTTTAGGAAAATTAACTTGCTTGAACGCTAAATAAGGCTGAGAACCAGCCTGTTAGTGGAAAGAGGTGCCGTCCACTCTGTCCCAAAGTGTTGCCTTTGCTGAAGGCAGGACCCCAGCCTTTTTTAAAGGCCCAGAAATGTTTAATTAACCCCACTCTTCTCATTATTTTTCACTTTATTATGCTATGTAACCTGCTAGCCCTTCCATCCAGATGTTCTTCAGATGCTGCCTCCCACATATTTGGTGGGAGAGGGGCTCTCGATGAAAGCCCAGCAACCTGCAATCTGGCCTTCATTCTGATCAACCTTGAACACTTGCCACTGGCAGAGCAATTCCCTCAGCACAGCGAAGCGTGAGCACGTTCTCCCCAGCTGATGGTGCTTTTCAGGTTCATCCCTGAGTTTCCTTCTGCTTCTCACAAGAGATTGCTGCATCTCATGGTTTTCTCATGTCTTTGAGTTTGGCTATCAGTTGCCCAAGGGAGGGACTTTCTCTTTGGGTCGATAATGCTCCCAGCCACTACTACAGTGCTGGTAATAAATAGCATCCAGGGGAAATACAACATACAGCAATAGGCTGAAGTCAAGGCTTGCTTTTTCATTCTGCACCTGTCAACAATACCAGGTATAGTAAAAGGTATCAGGAGTACCAAAAATATATAAAAGATTGCTTGTGAAGAACTTCTGCTACAGCCCATCAGACACAAGAGGCCAGGGTAATTCAGGTAAGTATCTAAAACACAGGGGTTTTTCTGAACTTTGAACCTCTCTGCAGCTTACCTGTTATTCATGTGAATCAGCCAACATCAGGTTTCAGTAAACTTATCCCTGGAATAACAGCAGTAGCTCGCAGCTGTTTCTTTAAAGCTATCATTACCTGTGTGTGGTGGAGACGTGCAATTATTTTCCAAATCTGGAAGGATCTTTATCGGCATCCTCCTGTGTGGAATAGCACGATAAAGTTGACCATACCACAGCTGAAGCACAGTGTCTGGTCTATCAATTTCAATAAATATTTAGAGGTGCCTGAACAAAGGAGAGAGCAGAGCAAAGTGATATGCTGTTACTCCATCCCATTTCATGGTTATGATAAGGACTGGTGTGGTGTGTGGCCATAGTCCAAGCTGCTTTCACCAGGGAAGATGTGGTACCCCTGGAGTCATCTGGGAGAATCTATCTATTAATTTCCATTGTGCCTTTAGATATCATTTCCTTTTCCATGCCTCTGCCTGTGACCGAGCCAGTTTAAATCCATTTAGCTTCAATAACAGGCTGATACCTAAACAGACAGTTATCTAGCCTGTTGCAATTTTTTTAAGCCCTACCAGCAAATAGGTTTTTTTGGAAAACGATTGATAGAAGCAATGACAAGCTTCGAGGTTCCTGAATCGTGCATCAATAATTGCAAGCAAATGGTAAATTACATTGCCCTTCACCTGAAATGCTGCCATCTTGGATAACTCCTTATATTTCTCCCCTCTGACTGTTTGTGTGTCTTTATTCATTCTACAAAGGCTGGGGGCTGAGATCTGAGCTATTCTGCTTGCAGGTCAAGGAAGGGTGTGCGCAACCACTTACCAAATGGCCACCCCGTCGCCTACAGACAAGTGTGGCAAGTGGGATTTCTTTTGTTTTATAAAATTTCCTTTGTCAGGGTTGTGTCTCGCAAAACAGTGTAAAATGGTAACCTAGTAATTACAGAAAAAGTGTGGTTTAAAAGCTTGTGTTTTCCACAGGCAGAGAGTAGGGCTGTGTAGAAAAACAGTGAGTAAACACTGTAGCAGTGTCATGTAATGTGATGATAATCCTTTCTTTCATGCACTTAACTTCTGTCCTTTTCTGGGTGGGTAAGAAATATATTACCAAAAGTGATAAATTTGATGACTTTCTTAGATTCTGTGGGATAACAGCAAGTAATCACGTAAAAGTGTCAATCAAAGGCAAGCAAGTGCAAGGTCTCTGTTTATAGAGGATGCACTTTGATGCTGGGCAGTTAGGAAAAATTATCACAGGGTTTCATAGTGCAGCCACCACTTTCTGATGCTGATTTTTAAAATTTGATACAATGTTTTCTGTGCTCCTCAGCGAAAGAGTAGGGAAAAGCTTTCAAACTTCTCCCACCTACGGCTCTGCCAGAGGCAGGTGGTGGGGGTGGAAGACAGCACTGTCAAGTGCAGTGTGGCTAAACATCTCCAATTCAGCTCAGTTCGCATGCTTTAAAGCTGATCAAGTGATCTTGATTTTGGTGACCAAGATAAAAATAAGAACTATCCATCTGGTTGATTTTTTTAATCCAGTTGTTTTCAATTAAACTTTTTTTTTTTTTTAAATTTTAAAAACAAACCAGAGGTTCTTATAAAACTCCCTTTCAGTTCAGATTTTGGTTTTGTTAAGAAAATACTTCATTTCACTTTTCCTTGAAGGTCTTTGCAATTTATAGTTTTGTATGTTGTTTCTAAAACCTGGCATTTCTTGACCAGATGTGTTTCTGGCAGCATGTCTGTTTTTCTCTTGCTGAATATTGCTCTTGCCCTTTTTAAACCTCATCCTGTCAATCACTGACATTTGCCAGTGACTGCATTTTGAAAGTAGAATAAGTGACTGTTTGTTTTTTGTTACTTTTTCAGGAAATTACTCCAAGCAAAGTGTATTTCTGTTAGGTTCTCTAGTTGCACTTTTTTTCCAGAAAGTATTCTGTGAACAAGCAGCCACACAAGTTACAAGAATTAGTGAGTCGGGTTTTATTAGAAAGAACCTTGAATCAGGCTTCAGAAATGAAACTTTCTGCAGATGCTGAGAGTTTTAACTCTTCCCTCTTCCAATTTTCTTGTCAAAAGTGGAGCCAGGGCATGGGGAGGGAAAGCAGCCTTCATTTGAAAAAATGAGTTTTCTGTTATTTTTAGCCTATGCATCCTCTGTGTCTCCTGGTTAACTGTAGGAGCTGGAAGCCGTGTAGATGATCAGATAACCTGCCCTGAGCAACACCTGCGCCACGGGAGGGCAACAAGGTTTTGACTCCTGGCACAGCCACTCTGAAAGCGTGGTGCAGAGAGACACGAGGCAATTTTTTCAAACGGCGGGGGGTGTGACTTTTCACGATTCCTTCTGAAATTACAATGTTAGAAATTGTAATTCCCTGAAAGATGACAGGCTACCAAGAGACAGGGATCCCAGCCATTACCTTGGTACAAAGTCACATCACCTGAACTCAAGCCTACCTTCTTACATATAAAAAAGCATCTGTGTGATCATTTAATATGCTTTAACTTCTTTTTATAGACTGTATGACTTTATTTTCACTTTCTTCACTGTGTTTTCATATGCAAGCCTTCATGGTACAAAAAAGTTTCTTTATCAATGCTGACAGTGTATCTCTGTATGAGATCCATAGAAAACTCTCTGTTACAGGATTTAGGAATAGGTTAGAAATGTGTCCGCAGAAGATAGGGGCACTGAAGAAGTCTCCAAAGAGTCTTCCTTTGAAGTCTCTGTCCCTGTAGGTTGTGACGAGTTCTCTGAAGTATAAACCAGCAGGACAGATTAGAACTTGTGTCAATTGTAGTGATCAGAGGAGGGATTTCAGGGAAATCAGTTTGTATCTGCAAAGTCGTGTGTCCCGGCCCCGCCCCCCCCCCC
>NW_020799107.1:7561546-7577071 GCF_003259725.1 Athene cunicularia | reverse complement strand
AAAAAAAAAAAAAAAAAAAAAAAAAAAAAATTGATTGCTCAAATCTTTTAAAGCCAATAAAATAAAAAGAAAAAAAAAATTTCCCAGTGATTTTTTTTGTTTCTTTTTAAAGTGTTCTAACCCAAAGTCTGTGATTTCCAAGGCAGGCAGAATTTTCCCAGAGAGTAATAAAAATGTTTATTCAAAAACCCTGTTTAGTTATGAAGGTTAAAATCTTTAATTGCTGGGGGATTTTTAAACTTAGTTGACATTTTTCTAATCCTTGCATCAATGTTTGTATCAAATCTGTTGATGATTTTGTTGCAGAGGGTCCTGTGACATGTGCTTTTGCCATGTACCACAGCAAAGAGGGTGAAGCGTACTGGCAATAGCAAGTTCAGATACCTGCATGGTGTGCCTGGGTTAGGAGGTTGCATCCCTTCAGGGAAGGATTCAGACCACCTGTGTTAGATTGTGTTAGGCAGTTTGTATATCCTTCAAAATACCCCATTTCTGGGAGGCTTTTCTAATATAATTTTTATGATGGTTTTGTGCCCACTGGTACTTTAATTCACTCTCCAATCAATTTGCATCCTTAGAATTCATTCTTATTCTGATGGACACTAACAGTGCAAAAGCTGCATTCTACTATGGGGGATAAATCAGCCTGTGACAAAATGAGCTATAGATTAAATCTCTTTTTAGTCCTCTTTTAAATACACCTTCTTTGTGTAGTAGATCTCTTGCGTCCCTGTGAAAAAATAAAATAAAAAGTAAGAGCTTGCTTACCAGGCCACCAGCAAATAGTTGCACAATGTGCTTTACTGTGCAAGTGGTTTAGATGTTATTTCTTGCCCAGTCTCAGAAGACTGCTCTGGTCAGTGCAAACGTAATCAAGGCAGCCCTGTTTCACAAGGGCCAAGCCAAATGTCAGCTCAGTCGCAGATCTTGTCCCTGGAGTTCATGGTAGCAGCTGGTCTTTTATGGGCTTGGGTTGTCAGAGCCACCAGCATTGCCTTGGGGACCAAGGCACTCAATTTTGCTACTTCCAGTTTTCTGCAAATTTGGCAAAACAAGTCCTCAGACAGCTGCGCGGGGACTTGCCCTCAGCTTAAAACCAGAGGACTAGTGGAGGGGGCACTTGCTGTGTTAGCCTGTGCTTTCCCATGAGGTCAACCTTAATGACCTGCAGTCTTGGTCAGGCGTTTCAGGGCAGCCGGCTCTGGAAAGAGAGAGTGGGGCCACTGATTGTTAGTGGGTAGCGAGCGCTGACTGAATCTGCTGGGTTTTTTATTCTTGTTTCTCATGTTCTGTGTGAAGGTGTGTGGCTGCATGATCTGCACCACAGACATTTTACATTCTGAAATACTGCCTTGTTTCCTGTTTACCATCACTACTGTTTTTGCTGGGTTTTGCAGTGCAAAAATAAGAGTACGTATGTCTAGGCAGAGGAAATTCCCATAGGGCTTACACAAGTACATCTTGTGCATGTACAGTAACATGTCCCAGCTTCACTGGGCTCTGCCTGGTTGACTTTAGTGACAACATAGAGCTCATCAGTGGCTATCAACTTTTCAGTACCCTTGGATGATGATATGGTGTTCTGGGAAAAGATTTCTGTGTTGTTGGCTTTATTTCCCTTTGCCTAGTCAGGTAGTTAAGGTGGCTTTGTGTTTGGGCTAAAACTCTTCAAATTGTGTTGAGTTTTCATGTACTCTGTAGGACTTGGTTGAACCTGTTCGCTTGTGGAATCATGAGAGCTGCCTTTTGTATTTGTGCTCCGAGTAGAGCAAATAGCGAGCAAGTCTCAGGGAGGCCTGCAGGAGATATTTTAGCCATGTTAGAACCACACAAAAATTGGACAAATGGCAGGCAAGGGAAGGCCAGGCCTTCCTAGTTTGAGCTCAAGCCACAACTCTCAGGAGGATCCTGAAAAATGAGATTGATTATTCTTACCTCTGTATTCTGGCACTTGGAAGTGATACACCAAGGTGAAAAAAAAAGTGTCTGGTCATTACTGTAATTCTCTCAGGGTTGGAACATGGGCACAACTACAGGCTTTCAGGTCTGTTCCTTCATAGATAAATGGGAAGAGAGACTTTTTGCCCTTGTTTCACTTGTGTAAAAAAAAATGAGACCTAGAGAAAGTGTATGACTTTGAATGATCTCGGGATATAGCTCTGACTGTCAATGTTCATTTTTATACTCTTGTAGTAAGTTAACAAGGCTATGAACAAAATAAAATGCAATTACCCATGTTCGTTTTGCAAACTAATGAAGGATTCGGGAGGCTGTGAGAAGTGTCAGTGAATCATGCAAAGACATTTGTGATCAAAATCAAATCTGCTCTTTTCAAAAGAAAAATGCTTCTAGACTTTAAGGCAAGACCCAGGGAAAAGATATATGGTGTGGTGTCAGCAACAGTTAGGCTGATTGCATTGGATGTAGGTCAGGACTCTTTATATGTGATGATAAATCAATACAAATGTACCCAGCTCTTGCTCTTGGGTTATTTGTTGACTGGGGCTAATTTTTGGCACTTGGGAGAAATTTAGCACTGAAGTGTGACTCCCATCGTTTAGGGAAGCACACTCTTTCCCTAAAACTGTAACAGAGGAGTTGGCTGCTCCTGACGTGACCTGCTGCAAAGTTTCATAAGGTATGTCCTGGGGAAGTCATTTGCCTTCCACTTTGGTGTTCATGTCTGAGTGCCTCTCTTGCTGCACTGAGATAACCTTCAAGTAGCTCAAGTTTGATGCATGGAGAAGACGATAACACTTAGCATGGATGATGCTCTCAAATCACTCCAAAGAGATTTGGGCTTGGGGAGCCTTTGGATATTTTTTAAGGGTATGACAAGCTGAAGTTTCTCCAATAGAGTTTCATGGCATAAGGGAAGACCACATCTATCAAAAGCTTCACAGGACTGGCTTAGTTATCGTGTCTTATATTCAAAGCTTTTTCCTGATCAACTTTGGCTTTGAATCCATTCTAGCCTCATAAATCTGGTTGGTGGTGGTTCTTCCTTCCCCCCGCCCCGTAGTTAAAAATAAAGAAAAAATGCAGACTTGAAAGCTGTGCTATAATAACACAAATAAACAGTCTTTGTATACTTAGTATCAAAACATTTAAGACTATTTTATTTTCTCATAGATCAAAAAATAGACAGAAAGGAAATTCATTGAGCAAATGTAGTGCCTTGAAATATTTCAAAGAACCTGCAGGCAGTGAATATTTTCCCAGTCTGCACTGGTGACCCTTACGGTGCCTGAAGAAAATGATAGTGTTGAGAGGCAGCTGGGGGCTTAAATGCAAGACTTTACTGGTTTAAATTGGTAGGATTGTGTTCTTAGTTGGAGATGGGCCCCATTCCTGAGAAGTTAGGAGTTCAGAATGTGGACATAATAGGCGTTGTTAATACTACTCAAAATTAACATTTTAATTCTGATGCGATATAATACTTTGTTACTCACATGCTGATTTTTCTAGAGAACATGTTCTCTAGAGCAAGAAACCTTGATGTTTTCACCTTCCTGCTGGTAATTATTGACCTTTGTGAGGCTTCTTGAAATCCTGCATGGGATCCCTGCTGTGGACTAGGAGACTGTGGGAAGCCACACTTTGTAAGGCTCCAGGTTGTAGTATAGGCTTGAGCGTACATGTCCAGGAGTTGCAAAATAGAATGGGGGAAGGATTTTCCCGAGTCACAGTTCTTCTGGAGGTGGAAAGAGCTTTTTTGTTGCAGTATGTCAGCTAGTCTGTGTAGCCATCAGGTCCTGTGTGTTACTGGGACAAACTCCACAGGTAAAGCACGGGACTTGTGTAGCTCTCAGGTTTCATTAATTTGGTCCCAAATGTGTTCTGTCCACCTAAGTGTTATATCACATGGAGCTAAGGCTTCTGTGTGAATTAGATGTAGTTTAAAGGAGAGATGCAGTAGATCGTGTAGATGACCAGGAACTTATCCAACACATTTCAACTTCTTGAACATAATTTTTGCATGTTATCTTTTCTGTATGTATTTGTCACTGCGTTACTATTTTCCATTACCAATTATACCTGGAGTCCATGTCATAGATGTGTCAGCCTTTCACTCCAGCCTGGACTCTGTGGCAGACCATCCAGCAAAGCTTTTTGCCATCTCTTTAACTCGGAGCATGTGGGTCTTCGGCTTGTGGACTTCAGTTCATGTTTTACTATCCTAAATAAAGATGAACTTATGCACTTGCTTATTTAAAATGATCATTTTCTAATGGTCTGAGGTTTCTGCTCATGATGTGGTTAGCAAATTGCTGATGGCCAGTTTCATATTCTTTACCCTACTTCTGGTATTTACGAGAATTTGCCGTCTCTACTGTACTTTGGAGAAATAGTTCCTGTACCATGAGTTAGCAGTTAACTACTCTGAGGGATATTTCACTGTATTTTTGCTGGTAAGGTGTGTTCAATCACACCAATCTTTGTTACCATATATATGTGCCATCCTTAATAATTTCTGTTCCCTCACTGGATGAGTGGATCTGTTTTTAAAAAAAGCTTTTCATATATTGCTAAAGACAAATAATCTTTATTGTATGAACCATCGAATGGAGGTTTGTGTGTGCTAAAACTCATGTAACTGTTAAGTATGCAAATAACTTTTTTTGACATTATTCAAGTGTTTTTAAAACTTGATTCAGTAAATGAAGGGGAACCAAACTCATGTTTTGCAAAATTGCATGCGAACCTCTCATTATATATTTAAACTGTGTCCACTGTGATCAGCAACCAGACTTGGGTTGGAAAGCAGAAATCACAAAGCCAAGTTGCAAATAGATTTCCAGAGAGCTGTGATACAAAGTGATCAGCTTCTCTTGTGCTTTGCCGTTTCTGCAGCTCCTCTTCTGTGTCTCATGAGTCTGACGTTGCTCATCACTTTATCAGAATTACTGACTATACCTTGAACTCTCTATGCATGTGTTTTTATGTAGCTCTGCTATGCACATCTGCTGCCATGTAAACATGCTGATTTATTGACATGCCCTGTGAAAAGCCCATTCATTCAAGGAATCCAGTATGGATGTGAGACTGGTTTTGCAAAACAACTCGGAGATCTAGGTGCAAAGTTCAGTGATCAGCCAGCAGACCTGGGCTGGAAAGTGAGGTCAGGGTGTGTTAAGGGCAAAAGCCTTGGAGTGTTTCTTTGAGACCAGCCTGGTCAGGAGCAGAGTAAGGCCCACCACCTCGCAGGGTTTCCCAGGTGCTTGCAAGGCATTTGGTAGGAAAACAGAAAGGCTGGGGCTTGCCACAGTACAGCAGGAGCAGGACTTGGTGCAGCCCTTGCAGTGGGCTCGAGGGAGCTGCTGGGGATGGAGAAGCTCCTGCAGGGAAGGTGCTGCGGGGCCATGGGGGCTGAGTTGGATTTATGTGGGGCTGCTGGTTTGAGGAAGGATTTTGGGGTGTCTGGACTGGGAGAAAATGGCCAGGGCTGTGCCAAGGCCATGCACATTAAAATATACTGAAAGTATATGTTTTCATTATAGTATCTATAAATACACTGAATTATTCCTGCAGAGCACTTTGTGAGCACTTGTGCTTCAACCACGGCTGGCCTGGCATGGGCACTGTTACCACTATCAGTGTTCACACAGGTAGATTAGTCTTTTAATTGAGCCTCAAAGGTGAAATTCAGTAGCTTTTTAAATCGCTCTGGTCCTTAGAATTTCAGTGACCTTCTAGAGCCTGTAAATGTAGATTTAAATATCTGTTAAATATCTAATACCTTGTCTTTTAGATGATCCTGTATGGGCAGGGAAGCGGAGCCCAAGTCAGGTTAACTACAAGCTTGTTATTTTCCCCCAAGAAAGTTGCCATAACTAAGTCTGCCAAACTTTCTCTATAAATCAATCTATTAAACTCCGTATTGAAGGGTGACATAAATAAATGACAGGCATTGGCATTCACTTGTTGCTGCCTGGTAGTATTGAACCTAAATCTTAACATTGAAAGGGTGAATAAATTATGGACGTGTGAATTTTATGTTGTTTCCAGCTTGCTGGTAGCGATCCCATCGCCTTGCACAGCTGTTCTGCCTTCGTCTTATTCCACCAAACAGTGACATTCAGTGCCTTGGCTCATTATATTCCTTTCAATCTCTTTCTCCCTCCAGCTCTTTTTAATTATTTCAATCTATTTCGACTAGTCTTGTGCAAAACTTCATCTTCCTCATGTATTCTCATGTTTCAAGATGCACTGTTCCTCTGCCAGTGTGCGGTACTGGTTCAGGAATATCCACATAGCCCTTGTCAAAGGCTCCCTGGTGACTTTTCCAAGAGCCTTCTTGAAGGATGGTGGAGTAAGGCACAGTAATGGTAATTATGGCTGTATTAGGTATTTACATGTTTTTGGTGAGTTGGCTGGGAAGCTGTGTGAAGGGAAGAGGACACAACATCTGTGTAATTGTCATGGTTCATTTTTTAATGCCATTTCTGCTTGGTGGAAGGAGTCTAAAATCTGTTCATTTCCTGTAAGCTCATTAAAGACTGATTCAGAGAGCTGAAAAATGAAAGATTTATTTTGGGTCAATCTAACTACAGTTAAAATATCTTCTAGTTGTTGAACTGGTCAGAAGTGTCATGCAGGTCAGTTCAGTAGCTTATGTTTCTGTAAGTTTAGTAATCAGGATGGAGAAAGGGAGGTAAGAAGAGAATTATTCTTTCTCCTGACGTAATAAGGCCTTGATGATTCTTGCGTGAAGCAGATTTTATTTATCTCCTTGAGCATTTCATAGATTTTCTTTTGTAACTAAGGTAGAGGTACTTTCTCATCTTGTCACAACTCATTCCGACTGCTATCGCCTTGGTGTTGATTTTCACTAGTTGCAGGGTCAGTGAGACCAAATGGCTTTTTTCTTTCAATTCTTTGGTCATTCAATCTTGGTGGGGTTATTTTTTTTATTTTAAGTATGCATTGCCAAATGATTTTGGATAATGAGCTTGTTGAAGAGCAGCAGTAGACTTCTCCACTAACAGCAGCAATGTAAACTGCAAGGCTAAATGCAGCATTGATATTCCTGCCTTATGGGAAAATTCTGCTCTTTCAACTTCTATGGTAATCCTGATTTGGAATAACAAGTTAAAATATCCGGAAATTTGGCATAAGGAAATGCCCATGCAGAAGTGCATTGGCAATGAGAAAGTGAATTGTGTTGTGAGGTGTTGATGGTACCAGCTGCACCACAGTGTTGTCTGAGTTGCAAGTTCAGCTTAAAGATCAGCAAAGCTATAAATAGTAAGTGCCATGAAGCAATACATTGGCAAGTTAAGGTTGAACTGAGCTGGTAAGGTATTCCAGTCAGCTCCTTGCAGATATTTAAGTGTGAGGTCAATCAAAACATTCTTTTTTTTCATTTGGGATTTCCAAAATTACTGCAAAAGAAAAAAATGCAGAAAATAAATATTATCGATTGAATAATACAAGGAAGAGAAAGACACACTGCCGGGAAGCTAGGCTTGGGTCAGTGGGACATTTTTGGTGCAAAGCTTGAAATCCATCTCCTTTGCCTTCCCCTATTTAAGGAAAGCTGTGACTGTCATTTCTGGGCTAAACAGCTGTGACAGGGTTGCTGCAATTTCAGGGTATGTGGTTTCTATCACTCTTGTCCTATTTTACATAATCTGTAACAAAGCAGGAATAGATTTTATTCATCCTTATTGTTCAGAGGAATATTTAGGAAGGAGTCAAAACTGAGCAGAAACAAGTAAGAAGTGGAAGGTGAAATCGTTCGTTCCCCTGTTAAAACAAGAGAACGCACAGTGCCAGGCTCTAGGGCTTTTGTATATCCTCCAAAGCAAGTCGATTGAAGTAATGAAAAAATATTAAACTTGTGCAACAAAAGGCAATGGTTTTTCTATGAAACTGCCTTCTTTCATGGTGTCTTAATTTAAACATGCCCAAGCTTCTGGGTTATGCCTATCTAAAACAGCAAGCAACTGCCCACCATAGAAGATCAGGTTCAAGACCATCAAAGAATGGTCAGACCTTCAGACTACCAGAACTGAAGACGCACAAGTCTGTGGGGCCTGTTGAGATATATCTGCAGGTCCTGAGGGAACTGGCAGATGAGGTGGTGTCATGGTTTAAATCTGGCCAGTAACTAAAGACCACACCGCTGTTCACTTACCCTCCCCCAACCCTGGGGAATGGTGAAGAGATTTGGAGGGGTAAGGGTAGGGAGACTTCTAGGTTGAGATGAAAACAATTTAATAAGTGAAACTAAAAATAATGATACTAATAATAGTAACAATATAAAATACAAACAAGTAATAAACAATGTGACCGCTCACAACCTGCAAACCGATGCCCAGCCTGTTCACAGCTTGTGATCCCAGGGAGGAGAGAATACTGAAACCCCAATCCCAGAAGTGAGAGAGTTTTCTAGATCCACCCTATCTGTATACTGAGCATGACATTATACAATATGGAATATTCCATTGGCCAGTTTGGGTCTGGTTTTTTTGTTATGCCCTCCCCCAACTTCTTGTATACCTGCACACTAGCAGGACATGAGAAGTTGAAATGTCCTTGTTTTCTTAGCAATAACTAAAACCATCAACACATTATCAACATTCTTCTCATATCAAATCCATACTGACCCCAAAGCACTGCACTATCCTAGCTAGTAAGAAGGAAGGGGAAAAAAAAATTAGCTCTATTCCATCTGAAACCAGAACAAGTGGCTAAGCCACAATCTATCACATTTTAGAAGTCACAGCAGTCCAGTTAAGTTCCCACTGACTGGAAAAGAGGAAACATAACTGCCATTTTTAAAAAGGGAAGAAAAGGAGACCCAGGGATCTACAGGTCAGTCAGTCTTACCTCTGTGTCTGGCAAGATCATGGAGTGGATCTTCTTGGAAACTATGCTAGGGCACATAGAAAATAAGGAGGTGACTGGTGACAGGCAACATGGCTTCACTAAGGGCAAATTGTGCTTGATTAATTTGGTAAAATAGTTCTGAGGGGGTTACAGTGTTGGTGGATAAGGAAGAGCAAATTATGTCATCTACCTGAACTTGTGCAAAACATTTGGCACTGTCCCACATGACATCCTTATTTCTACATTGGAGAGACATGGATTTGATGGATGGACCACTTGGTGGGTAAGGAGCTGGCTGGATGGCCGCACTCAAATTGTTCCAGTCAGTGGCCTGATGTCCAAGCGGAGAGCGGTGATAAGTGGCGTCCTCAGGGGTGGGTGTAGGGACCAGCACTGTTTAGAATCTTTGTTGGTGACACGGACAGTGGGATCGAGTGCACCGTCAGCAAGTTCTCCAATGACACCGAGCTGTGTGGTGCAGCCAACACACTGGAGGGAAGGGATGTGCCATCCAGAGGGACCTGGACAGGCTGGAGAGGTGGGACCATGTGAACCTCATGGAGTTCATTCAACAAGGCCAAGTGCAAGGTCCTGCACATGTGTCGGGGCAATCCCAAGCACAAATACAGGCTGGGTGAGGAGTGGATTGAGAGCAGCCTCAAGGAGAAGGACTTGAGGGTATTGGTGGATGGAAAATTGCCTGTGAGCCAGCGATGTGAGCTCACAGCCCAGAAAGCCATCTGTGTGCTGGGCTGCATACAGAGAAGTGTGGCCAGCAGAGTGAGGGAGGGCACTCTGCCCCACTACTCTGCTTTTGTGAGACCCCACCTGCAGTGCTGTGTCCACCTCTGGGGGCACCAATATCAGAAGGACACAGACCTGCTTGAGTGGGTCCAGAGGAGGCCACGAAGATGCTCAGGGGCTGGAGCACCTCCCCTGTGAGGACAGGCTGAGAGAGTTGGGGGTGTTCAGCCTGGAGAAGAGAAGGCTCTGGGGAGACCTTAGAGCGGCCTCCCAGTGCTGAAAGGGGCTACAGGAAAGGTGGGGAGGGACTCTGCATCAGGGAGAGTAGGGATAGCAAAGGGATAATTGTGTTAAACTGACAGAGGGCAGATTTAGATTAGATGTAAGGAAGCAATTCTTCCCTGTGAGGGTGGTGAGGCCCTGGCACAGGTTGCCCAGAGCAGCTGTGGCTGCCCCCTCCCTGGCAGTGTTCAAGGCCAGGTTGGACGGGGCTGTGAGCAACCTGGGCTAGTGGAAGGTGTCCCTGCCCATGGCAGGGGGGTTGGAACTAGATGATCTTTAAGATCACTTCCAACCCAAACCATTCTGTGATCACTGACAAAGTCCTCCAAGACAGCTATTCTTCAGAGGGCAAGTGGTTTTTAGAGAAGACAACTTTTAAAAAGTATCTGTATATCCAAGGGAGGTGGCACCAGCTGCTGAATGCCGGACACAAGCATAAGGAGGTTTTGAGAAAAGCAGTTGAAAAAATGTATATACAAGTTCTTTCGAAAGAAATTAGCTGGTAGGAAAAGCAATTCTCAGAGCAATTATAATTCACGTTTGGGGTGTCAGCAGTTCACAATATTATGGAAAGACAGCTCTAGATCTAGGTGACAGATAGAAGTGTGTCTACATTGAAAATGAAACAGTAGCACCTTGAAAGCAAATGTTTAGAATATACAAAAATGTATAATAAAAAACTAGTAAGGTAGATGAACGGTTAAAAGGAAAATGTTTGTACATAAAGCTGTCTGATGTCCTGACCTCAGGAACTAAATTTGATGGTTAATTTGCTTTGCTTTTAGATCTTTCTTCATCATAAACTGCCAGGTCAGTGATGTGTCTGGGGGTCAGGTTTGGATGCTATTCGTAAGGGGATCACGGCCTTGCCACTGATCTCCCTAAATAAGTGGCTGCTGCTGGGTGCATTTATTCTCCATCCTTTACATTCACAGCCCAATGAAACCTCTGTGACAGCGTCGTCTTTTGCACCGTGTCAGGGCAATTCTCGCCAATCTGGTGATAAGAGTTAAATTCTTTCCACTGACAGCTGCAGAGGTCAAGGACTGGTTTGCACCTTTAGGTCACCTTCTTCATTGTGTCACTAGTTTTAAAAGTTTTTATGGTGCGGTGCATAGGAGTTCTGAGTGGTAGCTCCTTGGTGTTTTTCAGTAGTCTAGTAGATTGCTAAGGGTGCATGGTTTTAGGTAGCAAAGACTATGAAATCTGTTCTGCTCCACTTCACACCTACCAGCAGAAAAATCTCTTTCGGCTGCTGCCTCAGAAAAAGATTCTCAGATGGAAAACTGACAATCCTCAAGCGCCTGCTGTGCTAGGGTCTGGTCCCTGTGTTTGACACTGTATTAAGAAGTGCCATGCGCTTCTAAAGCAATTTTCTTACCCAGTGTTCATAGGCTATCTTTGCACCAGGGTCAATGCTTCACAGCCTGCAGGACTGTGAGCACCGACAAAAGGGCTTTCTCAATTTTATTCACATTGGGCACCACGCAGCATGCAGGCATGTCTCCTGCCCTGCTCGCCTGCCTCTGCAGATCCATGGGAAATGCAGCTCCTGATTTCCAAAGGAATTGGGATCTTGAGTTCAATTGGAAGCCAAAGGTTATCTGAGTTATAATTGGGGAGTTTGCTCTGAAAATAAGACATAAGGCCTCAGGTAATTTTGGGCCCATAGAAGAAAGCAAGCACGTGACTTGAGTTTACACTGTATGAGCTCTCTTTGGAACAATTCTTACATGCTTCACAGGGATGTGTGCTTGATCTAAGGCTTATGCTGTGTGTGCCAAAGTGAAGGGCCAGGAGAGGGAAGGGTGTGGGGAATGGGGAAAGAATACCCTCATTTGATAGTGTGCATACGATGCTCTCAGTAGGCAAATGATTATAGTTTAAGAGAGGTTAATTAAAATGCAGTGTCTTAGCATTTCCTGGGCAATGCCTCCATGAAACATCTCACCATTTCTTTTAGAGACAGGTTGGGTAACTTGCCTGGTGATCACTGGCTAGTGATACAGATATTATTTGGAGCTGATGGAGTGCTCAGATTATCAAAGAGTGTTCACAGAGGCACTGAAATGAGGGGAAGGGGTGAGCATCCTCTGTGGACATCTGGATAAAGAAATGTTGCTGGTTTACCTCTCCTGCCCAAAGGGCATGGCTTCTGAGAGGCAGAGAATGACAGCTGGAGGAAAAATTACATATGCTAATTAGTCAAAAAATGAATTAATTGCTATTAATTATTTTATCACAAAATCAATTAGTATTGTACTGCAAGTCATTTTAATTAAAGTAGTCGATAAAAATCAGATAAACTGTGGACACAGAAAAATTATGGCAAAACTCCAAAGTTAGTCTCTAATAAGAAATGAAGCCCCGAACAGTTCAGCACCAAGA
Organism: Athene cunicularia; assembly: GCF_003259725.1. Taxonomy (NCBI): domain Eukaryota; kingdom Metazoa; phylum Chordata; class Aves; order Strigiformes; family Strigidae; genus Athene; species Athene cunicularia. The sequence goes on along the minus strand of NW_020799107.1, from coordinate 7,564,822 downwards.
TTGAATTAGCTGTTATTTTTATTAAAAAATAAGAGCCCAAGGCAAAAACATAAAAGCAGAAGCTTCTTTGCGAAGGAGAAGAAAGCTTTTGGTGTTCATGAATGAAATTGAAAAGGACAGTAGTAGCTATGGGTTTTTTGTATCTATTTACATATTTCTGAGATGATTTTCACCTTAATTAAAAAAAAAATTACACTTTTCCAGTGTTTATGTTATTGTACTTAAAGGGACACTTTAAAGGACCTTGATCTTGAATATTTCATCATCCCCTTAAACAAAATCATACTGTCTTTGTATTTTACACCACTAGTTAAACTCAGAGGAGTTTTGGTCCTAATCTTGGAGTAATCGGGTTTCAAAGGAAAAGAAAGAAGATCAAGAAAATTCAGTTTTATTGCACATTTTCTGTAGGAATGTGGTTGAAGAGATGGTATGCAAAAATTCAGGGCCACATCTCATGGTGGCATAACTCAGCGCTGCTCAGTTGGCATTCGTGGTGATTCTGCCTGTGTTTCTGCCTTTCCCGCCATCTGACAGACGCAGCCATCCACTGAAAGAGGCTTCTGTGAATTTAGGGATGCCAATCTTTCAGAATTGGATAATGGTGAGAACAAAAACTGGAGAACATCAGAGGCATAATTAATCTGCTGCCTTTGCTTTTGAATCATTATGTGTGTGGTATGTGGGTGGGTGGAAGTTTGCATTAGAAAGGAAGATGTTGTACTGCTGTCTAGAAAAGGACGCGGATGTCTGGTGTGTGGCAGAAACATGCAGGTGTTTTGGATGCTGGTATTTTATTATCGAATGATTTGCTTGCCGGTTAATGACAGCAGCCACGAGGAATGGATATGGGCACGGGTGGTTTTTGCGGGGAGATGCAAGAATGCTGTAATGCGTGTGCCTAATAAAGCCACACGAAAGAACATTTCTGTTCTGACAAAAACAAGGCTGAAAAAGAAAAGTTATCTGGACTGAGTTTTTCAAACTCATGAGCAGAATTTAATGTTTGGGACTTCATTGACTAATGCACAAAGCAATTTGAGTAATGAAAAAGTACTCTTTGTCAAGCAAGAAAACAGGAGGCATTGATGGAAAAGCTAATTTATTTACTCTTTTATGGAGAGAACATGCTTTGCCCAAGTTCTAAACTGACTGTGCAACTATTGATGAGTATTCCTGCGAGTAAAGTGGCTAATGAAAGCACTGACGCTCTCCCCATGTCTCTCTTTTGAGACTTTAAAGTGCAACTTCACTGCACGGCTGTAAAGGAAGGGCTCACAAGTGTTCAGTAAGTGCTTGTCAATGTTGCCATATGGCAAAAACTTGCATTTTTCGTCTTCAGTGCTAGAAATAGCTTGTTTCAAAGTGCTAAATGATGGAAATGGCTGGAAAGCTTTTGGTGGTTACTGACCCTGTCCTGGCTGTCTCCATCTGTCCATTGTCCTGTCCTCTCCCAAAGCCCTCTGCACACCTGCTACAGCTGTGCCTCTCTCCAGCGGGATGTGTGATCCACTACTTAGGGGCAAAGGAAAATTTGCTCATTTTTCATCTTGTTGACAGAATCGAGTAATTGCTGTAATTTACTGTGACCTGTGTCTCTCAAACAGTTCTGATACTGTCACATGTTTATGGGTCCCCATTTGAAGTCTCAGAACTGATGTGCAATTTAGGTGCCTTTTGATTGATAATTCCTGATTCTAGGCCCTTGTAAAACATAGTTACGACCAGTTTAACACCCACGTGTGGAATTACCAGGTGAGTTGTGTGCTCCAGCTGACTACCCTCAAGTCCATCTTCCTCTCCAAGAGCTGTGTCCATAACCTGTTTACAAGAGGCTGATTGCCTGAGCACAGTAATGTCTTGTGTAACTAGCAGTGTAAAAACAGGATATAAATCGTGAATTTTGTTGAAGCTTGATTGAGGGTCTGTGGTTTCACTCTTCTTTGTGCCACAATTCTGCACCAGGGTTTTAAACTGCAGGTTTTGTGCAAAGCCATTAAATGGAAGATGCTGGAGGTCTTTTTGATTAAGAGAAAGGAAGTGCTGTTTGGAAGATGGAAAGAGAGAAGGGAAGGAGCTGAGACTGGGGTAATTTAGTGTCTGTACTCCCCCTCTCTGCACTAATGAATGAGGATTTGAGTCTTCACCTGGTCCCTTAGATCTACCTTCTCTTAGACTTGCTGTATCACATCCATGAGCTCTTGCTGCTTATAAAGCTTAAGAAGTTCTATACGTGACAGCAAGGATATCACAGTCTACATTAAAAGGTATTGGCTTCATATAAAGACAGAGGTGTCTTTGAGTAAAAATCTTAAAATGTCAGCAATCCTCTCTCTGAAATCAGTGGGTGATTTGCCTGAAAAGACTTTAGCCTGTCGTTCTGTAAAATTGATCTCCCCCTGTACAAACTCCTACGGCCATGTACAGAAAATGAATGCCAACTAAACAGTACTCACATACACATACAAGTATGCTGAAATGACACTAGTGCCTACAGTCTAAACTATGTTAATCCCACGGACGTTTTTGATGCAACTCTATCACACTAACTCTTGATGAATTTGTGCAGACCTCTGCAGTAGGCTGCCCACACTGGAAAGCCACACTCATGTTTACTGTGGGGAAAGTCTGTCCAGACTCCTACACGCGATGCAGTGCCAGCCAGCTGACTGCAGTGAAAGGATTGAAGAAAAAAGTGTGTGAACATACCAATGTAAAAGATGCCAATGTAATTTTGACAATGTATTTCTACTGACGTTTTAAAATTGCAATGTGAGCTAACAAGCATGAATTTTAGTGATGGCCCTTCCTTAGCAAACCAATAGCAAAGCTGTGTTATTTGCAGCGCCTTTCTAATTCCATAGCTGTGATCAAAAGACGAAAGCAAGTCTGACCTGCCCCGATCCCTGTCCCCTTCCACTGGCAGGTGGAAAAGCCTGTACCAGCAGCCGTTGCTGTACGACAGTCTTCCTCACATTCAGCACAGACGTTGTGTGTAGATACCAGCAGTAGGCATAAGATGATGATATGTACCTTCTTCCTGGCCCACCCTCCTGAGACCAGCTGCAAAGCTGTTAATAATCAGGTTAGTTTGGAGTCACCCTTGGGTATCACTGCAGTCTGTCACTTTGTTGCCACTCTTGAGCTGAGATTGGAGACCACCACATTTTACTCATTGCTTATCCAGGTTGTTTTCATGCCACCTATCCAGAAGTGGGAAACCTCTCTGTGTCTTGGTAACTTGCAATCTGCACTTTCTGGGGGGGTTGCTTTTAT